>NW_024385746.1:0-22624 GCF_016835505.1 Polypterus senegalus
TATGAGTGGTAACGTCACTTAAAAAGCTCAGGGTTAAAAAGGGCAGTGGTGCTCTCATGTATAACGTCATACACTAAAAAAAAATGTTGTGTATGCCCGTTTCCACTCACATCAAAATGTATAAAATTAAACTTGCTACGCTTCCACATTTTCATGGAGCCTCGAAATTCTTTTGCTTGGTTCTGTAAATGGATGCCACCTGTCAAGAAATAACTCTTTCTGTGGGTTTCCCTTTCTCTTATAGATTCGCATCCATGACACGCTTTATCAAATACACCAAAATTAATCATATATTGTTTACAATTTAAGGCACTTGATTGTAATCAGTCTGTAAAGATATAATGGTCCATGAAATACCCAAACTATTCCAACTACCATGGCTGTTGAAAGCGTGTTAGAAGGCATCAAATTAGAAGGGGCGGGTTTTAGAATCATACGTTTTTGTCCCATGATGATGACTAGCTTCTAAATCAATTTCGTTTTCCCAAAGCTACCCCTCTTGGAGCTCTGTGGCTGAACTGGGGCTGGCCTTACACAGGCAGACTTTGAAATTGTGCTCTACCTGCTCCTTTGCAAGTTCTGTCCACTCTTGGGTTTTAGCCAGGAAGTTTCACGTGAACTGGCAGATCGATTTTGTATTCCTGTCATTACTGAGTTGTGCAACCCCGGGCTGTATGGGATGGAATTATCCACTTGTCATCCAGATATAAACTTTCCTTACACTGTGGTTGAACAAGCAGCATAAAGCACAATTTTGCAGAACATCATTTTTCTAAATGTAATGTTACACTCAGGCGGTGGGCTTTGACCCCCCTTTTTCATTGACTTTGATATCGACCACTTCTTTTTATTTTGGGCACTTGTGAACTTGAAATTTTGAGAGCTTCCACCGTGCTGTACCACTCCATCAGTTTCCTTTCTTGCTTATACCACTGCTTAAGCCACCAAATAGTATGATTTTCCTGGACTTCACTTCACTGAGCAGGACCTCCAATTTGCATTCACTGAAATTCTTCTTTTCACAGTGCTTTGCCATTGTCTTTTTAACAAAACAATGAAAGAAGGGGCTAATTATATAGATTTGCATATTCAAATAGGCAAGATTCTGGGAGAAGTCAGGGTAGGGTGTGGCTCATGCATGTGCATTAAAATTCACGTTGATTGAATTTACAAAGGCAAAGTGCATCAACTTTCCAACACAGTTTTATACATCTGATTTTTTTGTCCATACAGTTTTTAGTGTGAATTCTGGTGTGACAGAGAAGCGTCTTATGACAGAAAATGTCTACAACTGAAAAATTTCTTAAAAATACCCCAGTTGGCACTGTTGTTTGGATGTGATATAAAATTGGGGTCCTGACTCTATGTGGTCAAAAAAGTTCACTAGGCATCTTTGAAAAACCTAGTGTACCCCAGTGTTCTCTCTATTATTCATCATGGTCCCATCCACTCTGGCACTCCAATCATCCCATCACTGCTGTTCTCTACCTCTGACTCCTTCACACCTATAACCTAATTTAAAATGAAGCTAAAAACCTTTCCCTTTGGATGAGACATAAAACTCTGGCCCTGACTCTTAATGGTCATAAAAGATCTCTGAGCATTTCTGTAAACAGTTGAGTGTACCCCACTCCCCTGCAAATTGCCCATCCGACCCCCCAATCATCCCTTGTCCCTAATTGGATATCTTTTTTTTGTACTTCACCACCAAATCACTTATGATTTAGTTTTTAAGCCCAAGGGTTTACTGTTGCATCACCCAGGTGTATTAGGTTTATGGAAATTCAGTTTCCCCTGTGAGTGTGAAAGTGAGTGTGAGTGTATTGTTGTAGTTTTGAGTGCTGCCCCCAGAAATTGTAAATTACATTCCCGGGTTTGAGAATGCTATGTTATGTTAGGCGTAGGACTAAGGGTCAGGTCAGGTCAGGTTGGGAGTATGCTGGTAAGGCGTTCCTGCACCCTCCACACAATTAAAAGCTCAGGATTCCTTTTGGTTCAAAAGGTTGACATGCAGTGCAGTCCTACCCTATAAAAATGACCATCATCTGCTGCAGACAGGTGTTAAATGGGCACCCCCGCCTGGTCCAACCACTCGGGTCTTCAACAATGAGGATCCTGAAACTGGATTACCCTCAGGAAACTGCACCACAGGGCCATGTGCTGTAACTGATCCTCCCTCACAATGCAATATGTGCCTCATTTGGGACTCCATGAGTAACTGCTTGTTCGACACAAAGTCAATCAGTGTACCGGTTCCCCAAAAAGGACAGAGTACCGAAGAGTTAAGCCTTGTCTCAGGTCATTTTCGATGCAGTCATAACTCACAACCATATAACAAAACAGGAAGCACTAGGACCCCTAAAGATCCCCACACACCTATTTCCAACAACCTCATGACCCTTCACCTCCAATGATCTGCAAATCCATCACTGACTTCATGGAAAGAGTCACCAGAGACATGAAAATCACTGCCAAGGTAAGGAAACATCTCAACAAGGTTGACATTCTCCTCTACAGACAGATACACTGCTGTTGGCCTGGGAAGAGGTTGTAAAGGCCTGGATCTTAGTTTTTTTCCAGGACACACACAAGCCCAGACAATCACTGGAGTCCCCAATGGAGTCCCTCTATTGACCCCAGCAAAGATCACAGCATCATCGGCAAAGTCAAGATAAGTGAATCCTTTTTCACCAACAGATGTCCCAAAGCCTCTGACCCTGTCCCCAGCACCCAATCCATGCAAGCACTGAGCAGAGTAGGAAAGAAACACACCCTGATGAACCACAGAATCAACTAGGAAAAATGCAGAGGTTCTGCTTCCAGGCTCAACAGCACTCACAGTACCAGTGTCTGGCCAGCCATGATAAGGATAAAGTTTTCTAGTAACATCAATAAATAAAAGATTTAGTTAAATCAGACTAACATCCACAGTGTAAGGTAAAAAGGGGATAGCCAATTTACCCGGGGATGGAAAAAAATTGTTTAAACTTAAGCTGTTTTGAAGATGAAAACTACTGAGAAAATATGAAAAAGAGAAGTCTTGTGGGGCTTTACGGTGAAAATGATTCCAGGTCCAGTTGGTCTATGACATTCTATCCTGCACCTCAACCTCTACTGTTGGGGTATCACAGAAACAACAGGCTGCCTGCCCCATCTATGCCAAAAGAGGATCCCCGGCATTCTAAACTGTTGCCCAAAGACCCTGGAGAAAGGTGTCACCTCTGGTGCCACGACTAATTCCCAAAAGGGAGTTATGGAAAAATGCCCAAAATTTTTCAAACAGTAAAACGATCCAGCCAATCAAGTAGATCATTGGGTTTGTGAAGGGTGGAGAAGCCACCATCACAGCAAAGTAATTTCTGGATTACCTGGGCGCAGCTCTGTTTTCCAGTTGCCATCATAGTAACCCTCCTCAAGCCAAAAAATTGTTTTGATGTCTTCAACAAGGCAAGTGGTCTTGTTGGAACTGACTGTCCCTGGGGGGGCCAAATGGAGCAGGAAAACAGTTGTCATGATCAATGTGAACCAATCAACATGCTTCAGAAGCTTTGATGGTCGTTCTCACTGGACCCTCAAGTACCCCAGGTATTAAAGGCCTGCAAAAAGACCATCAAGAGCATCATGGAAATGTGTCTAGAGTAGTCCATCCACAAAACTAAATGATCATGCAAGAAGACAACAATGAGGGAGGCCACAAAGTGGCCCATGAGAACTGAAGGATTTACAAGCGCAGTTGCTGAGACTGGTGAGACTGTGCAGAGCACTGTTGCCCTGGTGCTTCACCAGTGCAGCTTTATAGGAGGGCAGTAAAGAAAAGACCATTAAAAAAATAAAACAAAAACACATGACATCTCAGCTACGGGTTTTCCAGAAGGGACCAAAGGGGAAATCAAAGTCAGCTGGAAGAAGTTTCTATGGTCTGATGAGGCCAAACTGACTGTAGAACACTGCCCTTATCAAAGACACACCATCCCCACGTTAAACATGCTGGGTGTGACAGCATTAGATCAGGATGCTTCTCTGCAGCAGATGCTGGAAAACATGTGAGTGTCAGTAGAAAATAAAAGGAATGCAGGAAAATCAAATCCGAAATAAAAGCTGATGCATTCTGCAAGAAACCTCTACCTTGGGAAACTATTTGTGTACCAACAAGATGTCAAACATAAAAACCAAATCCATTTAATATGCTGGAGTTGCAGGTTGGGGTCTTGTTTTTGTTCACCATGCAAACTGTTTAATGTTTTCAAGCAAGTAAACAGAGAAATCTGATCCTTATTTCCGCTATAAAATGAACAAGTGGCCTAACAAAATGGCATTTAAGGATAGTAACTTGAAATATGATTACAGTACATGAAACCAAACTATAGTTAAGTGCAAATGATAACTCACTGGAAGGAGCATTACAGGTCCAGCATTACATAATAATGTGACGGTAGCCTAATTTTGGTGTTAACTGTACATGGCAGTGGTAACACCACCACGTAACACCAAGATCAAAACAGCTTCAGGACATCCCATCAAATTCAGCCCAAGGCAGGGCTGAAAGACACTCAAAAAGTCCCCAAAGGGCATGGAGCAACCAAAAATTTAAAAACCCCTGTGAGTGACTGTGTGTGTGACTGGGTGCTGCAGTGGATGATAACATACCCAGGGTTGAACCCAGTCTAGTGTCCGGTGTTGCAAGGACAGACATTCCAGACTAAAATTGCGATTTGGAATTGTTATGCTATGCTTGAAACCCACAATCCAAGATTCATGAATCAACTGTCATAAACAGAATATCAAATGAGATATAAAATCAGGAAAGAAAAAGTCACTGTTCTCAAAAGAACAAACACTAACAATATATGGCCAAGCGTTTGCGGTCACCTCACCATCACACCTATGGGGGTTCTTGGATATCCCATTTCAAAACCGCAGGTATTACTAAGGAGATGGATTCCTCTTTATGGCTATAACAGCTCCACTCTTCTAGAAGGCTTTCCACAAGATTCAGCCAAACCAGCATTTGTGAAGGCAGGTACTGATATTGGACAAGAATACCTAGCTTGCAATTGGTGGTACAATTAATCAAAAACGTTGTTCAATAATGTTGAGGTCAGTGGATCTGTGCAGGCCAATTGAGTTCCTCCACACAAAACTCAGCAAACCCTATGTAATGGACCCGGCTTTTACAGGGGACAGATATAATGGGACAGAAAAGAGCCTTCCCCCAAAGTGTTGCCACAAAGTTAGATGTGAAATGTTTTAACATGTCATTATCGCAATAGCATTAACAGCACCTTTAACTGGAACCAGCTCCTTGCCCAAACTTTGAAAAAGGGGGCACTACACAGTTTGGAAATAGCATTAATTCTCTTGGCATTTACCCATCCAGACAGTTAAGCAGATTCATCCTCTAGATAGCATTTTCAAGATTCCAATGGCAGCATTTTACACCACTACAGCCAACACTTGGCATTTCACCAATTGATCTCAGGCTTGAGCAGCTACTTCGGCCATGGAAAACAATTTTATAAAGCTCCAGACACAGTTCTTGTGCAGACGTTGTTTCCCAGAGGCAGTTTAGCACTCTGTGGTGAAACAAAATAGGATTGGATTTCTACATTATGTCGTTTCCCTCAACAGCCATCTGCTGTGAGCTTGGGGGTCTACCACCTCAAGCTGAGCTTTACATTTCTAGTCGCTTCCACATCTTTATAATAGCACTAAAAGTTGACTGAGGCAGGCTAGAACAGCAAGTTTCACATACTGAGTGGTGCATCCTATACCAGTTTCTTGGTTAAAGTCACAGCTCTTCCATACAACCCAAACTACTGCCAATGTTTGCCCAATGGAACCGCATAGCCTTTTTGCTTGTTTTTCCTCCAGCTGACAACTGGTGTGGCTGAAAAACTCAGTAATTCACACTACTATCCACATACTTTTGGCCATATAGTGTAAGTGGCAGATAAAATTTAGTAGAATTAGTCTTAACATTACTGGATTGATTAGTTTCAACAGTCAAATCAAATTTGGTTATTGCCTCAATGCCAGAGGTCACGTTTTGGGGTACAAATCTGCCTCCAGCTGAAGAAACACGTCCCCATACATAAAGCATGGTGTTAGACCATTGAGGTTTTCAGTAGCTTTGCTAACAATTCCTCATCAATCATTACAAATTAATCAGAAAATAGAACTGAACCACTTAAAACAGAAAGAACGAATACAGTTTTTTCTCGTGTTCCACGCTCCCTTTTATAAGGCGGCACCCTAATTTTTAAAGAAAATCGAAAAACATTTGCCCGTGTAGCACTTTTGATTGTATAAAGCGTTTAAAAGAAGGGGCCAAGCAAGGCAGGACAGAAGAGGCGAGAGAGAGGCGAGTGAGCCCAAAGCAGAAAAGTAAACATTACATAATTATATTTCCTTGTGTATGGCCACCTGATTTTCCCAATATGTTTCGAAAAAAATGTGGCTGGTACCAAATATATTATAAGACAGATACAAAAACTATCAAAACAGAATGGCTCAAAAAGAAAAATGTCAAGTCAAGGTCATGTCTAAATCTACTGAACTTCACAGTGTTGTAGATTTAAAGTTCAGTCCTGAGTTATCACTAAAGTTACAGTTTCACAAATCATTGAGTTGCTCATAAATATAATTGAATGAGGCATAATTGTCCTGTTACTTTATTATTTTGCTTTTATCATACATTTACCCAGGATGATACTTAAAAAACCAAAAATTTAAGTTAAACATTTAAAGCTAAAGCAAAACTTAAAAATGTTATAATTTTTTTAATTTATATATTAAATCATTTTCTGAGAAGTTTGCTCGATTAATTATATCCAAATACTGACAGTTGGGAGGGCATTAGACACAAATGCAAGTGACAGTGAATGCTAAAATGGAGCAGCTACTTCAATGCCCCAATCACATGTGGGTTAATTAGTAAGAAACGCCTAAATCAGTAGTTTTCGAGTTCATTCCTGTGACCATCATAACCTCAAGTGCCCATCCCCTCAACTAAACATAGACATATATAGATAGACACCGCATTCACTGTTTTGCCTGTCGACAAGATAAGTCATTGCCATTTAAACTAATACAGGTAGACATGGAACGGTTTTTTGATGAAAAAAAAATAACGTTTAAACAGTATCATTTTTCATACAACAGATTTTGGCCGTGTTTACATCAAATTTTTATATCCCTTTATACACTAATAATGGCAATTATTAAATAATAATAATAATAGTTATTTATTAAATAACCTCCGTATAAGTAACATTTCTAACTGCTTCTTCCATCTCCGAACATTTCAAACTTTTTTCCTGTTCTTCGCAAACAGTACTAAAGTATTGATTAATGCCCGAGGGCACCTCCGTATAGATTACTGTAATGATATTCTATCTGTCATCTCAAAACGTATCCATCGCTAAAATTTATTCAAAAAATTCTGCTGCCAGGATAATAACCTGCTGTTCTAAAAACCACTAACATATTACACCTATTCTCTCTCAACTTCACTGGCTCCCTTTAACAAAGAATACAATACTAAATCCCTTTAACTTTAAAGCTCCCACAAACTCACTGATTCCTACAGATTGACACTTTCTCGCCAATCTGATTCTCATCTCCTGTACTTTCTGTCCCCACATCAAACTCTGTGCAAAGGGGGCCGGGCCTCATAGTTCTTATCCCGGGGCATTCTCTTCCTTCTCATTACATCGCTGGTTCAAAACAATTTAAAAAATACCCCCAAAAAATCTTTTCAAACGGGATACCAATTCGAATTTTCCCTTTTGCGTTTACCTGTTTTTGATCGAAAATGCGGTTTTCGGAGTAGGATTAGAGTTGGTGGGCTGGGTTTGGGGTTGGCAGGCGTGGCTCTGGGGGTTCTTTCCCTTAGTTAAGTTGGGGGGCAGGCTTGGGGGGGCACGGTTCGTCTTCCCCTTGTCTTTTGCCCTTTGAGTTGGCGGGGGCCTCTGGATTTCATCGGGCTCTCTGTCTTTATGCGGGGTAAAGTCAACAGGCTGAGGTGCATGGACTTTTTCACAGGGCACTGAGGCTGTTTTGGGGATTGTTTTCGGCCTCGAGGCGGCACTCGGGGGGTGGTTACGGGGTTTTCGGGGTCTGTGGGCGTATCCCGGGGTAGGGGGTTAGAGTTGGCGGGGGGCTCTGTCGGGATCCCTGGTTTAGATTGGCGGGTGGGGCTTTTTTCTTGCGGGCCCCGGCCCGGGGTGCATAGTGAATTATATATATGTAACTTTTTCAAGATACGAAATTAGTTCACCCCTTTTTTTTCAATCGGCTAATTATGTAACACCCTCTCAGGCCCTAAAAAAACGAGTAAAGCATTGAATCTTAACTAGGGCAAGAAAATCGAGCACATTTCTCCAGTTCTGATGTCCTTTTCACTGGTTACTTGTGCCATTTAAATTGATTTAAAAAACCTTATGGTTTAAAATTAAATAAGCTCACTCAATCCTATATTTCAGAATTTTCTCACCCAACACCCCAAACTGTACCTTAGATCTTCAAATGAGTGTCTGCTTATAATTCCAAGCTAAATTTAAAAGAAGTGGTGAGGCAGCCTTTTCGTTATGCAAAAAAAACATGGAATAGCTTCAATAGAAATTCACCAGGTTAATACAGTGGAGCATTTTAAAAACTGCAAAAACATTTCTTAATACTTTCTCATGGGTTAATTTTAGTTTAATCCTGATATTCTGTATTTGCATTTAATTATCATTATCATTCATGGTGGCCAAATCCATACTAACCCCACTTTCTCTGCTGTTCTTTTCCAGTTTCTGTGGTGCCAATCTGTGCTGCCACCACAACCTGATCAGTCCCTACATTGATGGTTGAAGGCCAGATATCCATATGGCCATCATCATCAAATTTGTCCATGGCGCCTAAAACCATGAGGCCTGTTAAGATTATTCATGTTGGTAGAATGCCTAGGGGGTGGGCGATCTAGGCCTGGAACCCCTGCAGATCTTGTTTTTCTCCCGCCATCTGGAAGTGTTTTTTGTTTTTTTGTCCTTCCTGGCCATCAGACCTTACTTTTTAATCTTTGTTAATTAGTATTCCTCATTTATTTTTATATTTGTCTTTTTTCTCATTCTTTATCCTGTAAAAATTTGAGCTACATCATTTGTATAAAAATATGCTATATAAAATATTGTTGTTGTTGCTGTCACCCCTACTGTTTTGGGATACAATTAAGGAAAAATACACACAAAATTCATTAAAGGATAAAGTTTAATTTAAAAGTTATGGCAATACAGGTGGCTTTTTATATGGATACCCTTAATAAAATGATGGTTGGTTTAACTTCCTGTTTGTGGCACATTAGAAATATGTGAAAATTGGGGTGACCATGTGGCATTTTATCCAACTTTGTTTTTCAATGGGAAGAGGTCATGTGAGCATAAAACGTTTTGGGAAATTTTTCACAAGAAAAACAATGGTTGGCTTGGTTTTAATCCTTTATTTTTCCATGAGTTATTTACAAGTTTCTCTTTGTTTGCCATTGACTATCACAGAGTTAGCTTGAGTGGATAAGTATGTATGTCTGGTGAAGTAACCAGGTCATTGCAGCAGATTTCAATGCAGACACCCTCTGAGACCACCATCCCCCATGCTCAGTAGAAACTGCTTGCTAAGTTTAGGGAAACTGTTCATGTTGGATTTGCAAAATGGGGGCCTTGAAAACTGTCACTAATCAAGAAACATCAGTGGCTGTCCTAGCTTCATTCAGCAAGAGCCACGGGTAGCACTCCGCATGTCAGGAGAGTGGCATTGTCAACATCCCTGGGATATTAGCTACCCCAAAACGGCCCTACCCCAAGCCTCTGCAGCATCTAAAGAGGATGACGATGCCGAATTTGCAGAATGGGAAAAACAAAATTGGAAAGGGCAATTTTGTTCAGTGATCAGGCAAACTTATGTGAATGGTGGGGTTAAAAACAACACCTATTGGTCTGCACTAACCCACATTGGATAGATCCCAAAGACTGTTGGAACAAAAATTGATGGATAATGTGGTAATGGGGTACAAAGATAGGGGGGCCATTCTTCATCAATGGAAACCTTAAGGCCACTGGATATGCAAAATTGCTACATGATGATGTGTTTCCGCTTTATGCGCAACTGGGACGTTCCCTGAGTTTTTCCAGCAAGATGGTGCCACCCATTTGGTGTCAGATCCAAGGGATTCCTAGATGACAGTTTCCTGGGAAAATGGATTGGTGTTGGCCGTTAGATGGCCCCAAGGTCTCGATCTGACCCCTAGACTTTTTATCTTGGGGCATCGAAGACAATTGTCTCATCTGTGAAGATACGAGATGTGCAGCACCTGAAACTACGGATACGGAAGCCTGTGCTAGCATTTCATTTTTGGTGTTGCTATCATGTGTGAAAAGTGGGAGAGGGTTAATTTATAATCCAACAGAATGGGCAGCACATTGAACACATTTTATAAGTGATGAAACTTGTAAATAACTCATGAAAGAATAAAGTTACCATTGTTTTCTTGTGAAATTCCCAATAAGTTTGATGTGTCACATGACCCCCTTCCCCTTGAAAAAACAAAGTTGGATCCAAAAAGGCCGCTCCAAATGACCATGGTCACCACCCATCTTGAAAAATTTTCCCCCTCACAATATATATTGCCACAAACAGGAAGTTAATATCAACCATTCCCATTTATAAGGTATATCCATATAAAATGGTCCACCCTTTACATATTTCTGAATTTAAAAACACAAAAATTCAGCTAATTAAACATACATTAAAGGAAGAAGACGCTCATTTGTGAAATTGGTGGAAGGAAAACAGCAGTCAGTGGGCATCCCCGGATCCCAATCTGGAAGCTCTGCAGTGCAAATTGAAGTGGCACTGTATCATGAACGACCTCTATTAAAATATTCCTCTAACCAAAGTAGAAACAGTGGGTTCAGAGGTGGTGGGTACATCAATTTTCTAAACCATTAAATTTCGGTTTTTCCTGCAATAACATTTTATGGGCATTCCAGCTACCCCTTTTAGTGTTTTTTGTTATATTAGTTTTTGTATTCTAAAATTTATTTTGCCAACATCTTTTCAAATTGTAATTCCTTTTAATATCTGATTTGGCAATATGACTCAATGTACCATATACAGTATTAGTTTATGACAAACATCAACCTTTTCTAAAGCATCACTGCACATCACAGTGACAGATTATAATAATAAAACTAAACTGTTTTGTGCAAACTTGAGCCTCACGAAAGATGTTTTGACTTTTTCACTACACACAGAACCTCCCAACTTATCCCATCAACACTGGGCACAACCCTAAACACATCAGGCTTACAATCAAAATTTTTTTCTATCATCTATGAAGCACTTGCAAGTTCAACTTCCACCTCTCCATTTTGAAACGCTATTTTAAAGTGTCTTCCTGTAGATCACTAAAGGTTGAAAATCAATGCTGCATTTCCAGTGTTGTATCTTTTAAGCATTCTGCAACTAGCTTGGAAAACTTTTTTAAATAGTAGCAATAAGGAAATACTAGCTGTGTGTGGTCTCTAGTACCAAAACAACCTAAAGCACCGCAGCGTTTTACTATATTGGTGAACTTGTAGATGCATCACAAGTGGGCTGACAGGTCATATCTGTCCAAGACTTAATGTATGTCAAGCAGCCATGGGACAAATTGAGCAGAAATAGCTGACCTCAGACAAATGTATGTAGAAGCAGCTTTACGTGTACTACAAAGCTTAATTTTGTCTTTCGCATGGATTAAATAAGAAATGAGGTGCATGCAAGTGCAGACAAAACATAAAAAGTGTATGATTGTTTCAATCAACAAGTGCAAGTCACACTTGTACAAGCTTCTACACCTACCATAGAATCTTTTCACACCAAACTCACAAACACACAGGTCTTTCATTTATAACAGTAATCTATCAATTCCTTTTACCCCATATTAAGACAACTCTATTCCAATGACAAGTGTCTGTGGTATTCCCACCACTTTGAACACCTTTTGCAGCTAATCCTCTTTGGACAAGTCATTTACTAATCTTAAAGTGCACACATTTTCACCATTGTATTTTTCCATCATCTCCCTTTTGTTTCATGCATTTATATCTGATTTTCTATATTGGCACATACTCTGCTGGGTTGAATGAACCTCATGAACCAAATCACTATTCACACACATACATTTTACTGCTTTAATATTGTTCCTAGTGTCTGTAGCCTTATTCCCCGTCTCTAAGTAATACCCTAAATATTACTTACCTTATGTTACTTGACATAATCCTTTTTTAAAAACACTATTTAAGTGTTAGTTGATCATGATGTTCGCTTAGTCTCCAACTAAAATCATGCCGTTCAAAAAGCATTTAGCTTTGAATATCATGACGGCGATTAAAATTCCATTGCTGAACTACTGTTACCAGTTCATCTTCAATGCTTAAAAAATCTCATATACCTATGAAACTCCATGTTCTGCAGATTCCTAATTCAAAAGTTTGCTGATTTCAATCATACACATTAAACATATAAATATAAATTAAGTACTTGTTTGTTCAACAGAAGCAATTCTGCCTTCTGCATATAGACATTTACCTATATAAAAGATCTATGGACTAGTGGAATTTTACTCACTGTTTATGCAAAATACTAAAGTAACCAGACAAGCTTAATGAAAAAAAAACTTCTAAGTGGGCTAACAACAATTACAACTAAAAAAGCAGAGAACAAAAGATTCATAATCCTTTGCATGAATACTAATATGTACATACAATGCATGACATCTCAGATCACATTATAATTTGCTGTGTTTGAGATCTAAAGCAGGTTAGAATAAAAGATACATTTACAAAAAGGGAAAAAAACAAGAACAATATGAATGCTAACATAAATTAAAGAAAAACCTACAAGTATATGAACATTTTTGAACTCTAAAATATAAAAAAAGATACATATTTCTTACAAAACTGCTATTTTACACGTTTATTTTTTTCTTTTCAAATGCCTACAAGACAATACCTGATAGTGTTTGATCACCTTCAAAAATGTTTAAATTCCTGTATGTAAATTAGAAAAAGTCCTTGGTATTAAAACTATGGCAAATACCCTTTTTCTTCTTCCACCTCCTTTTTATTGGGGAAAGAAGTGGTCCGGACTCTTGCATATGCTTTTTACATACACACTGCCTGAGGAATATAGTTGAATGTATAATGCCACCTGCTGCTCACTTAAAGATACTGCACAAACCCCACATGTCAAGCTATTTTAATTTTCAATTAAATACCAGTATAGTGTGTACCAGATCTCCCAAAGGGAAATCCCAACCAGAGAACCTAAAATCAACAACACAAATATTAGCTGATGGCAATACAGTGTTAAATATGTTGATTTACCATGAAAACATGCTGTGCTGGGCTTCTGACCGGTTCTTTAAATTTTCATATTAAGGCTAATTTCCAAATGCTTCAAATATATTTAAATTACATATATGATAACAAAACAAGTATTCTCTTCACTTTACTCTTAACTTTTGTGTTACTAATTAAAATAAAAATTAAAACTGAAATGGCCACTGGAAGTTAACAGTGAAAGGAAAATATGTCACTTATTACACAATTCAGCACTATTAGTGCTAGCATAAAGTCTCTGTTTAGCCTCACAGGGCTAAAAAAAAAAACTAGGGCACTACAACATGCTTTGTGCATTTAGCCCTTAGTTTTAAGAAATATCTGTGTGGAAAGTAGGTAGAGTGAATCTCCAAAAAAGGTGTCATCAAATCCAAATATTGGTATTTAATTATTTTTACTTTTATGAAAAAGATATTTGTAGTGTAATTTTTTAAAAAGACTTTTCAGATCAAAAACCGGGGATATAAAACCGGGAGGTTTAGGAGTAGAAAATTATCCCAATGGATTTTAAAATTTCTGCATTTAAAATGCATGGGGTGCATCTAAACTTGCTAGTGAAAATTGTTTACAATCAATTCAAGGTTTTATTTATGTGTGAAGTGCCCAATGTTTCCCAGGAAAAAATACATTACTAAATAAAAACCCCCTGATGAAAAAAAATTTTGGGGGAAAAAAGAACTTTTAGAGCAATGTCTTTGAGGGTCTAAAAAAGACTGGAAGCCAAACACTTTTAAAAAATTTTTATTTTTTTCTGTTGTCTTGAAGGCATCTAGAGGCTTTAAAAAATGATGGCTGCATAGCAGTCAAATGTTACAGTGCAGTTTTTTAGGGCGTGGGCCAGAACAACATTGTAACCCACATTTCTGTAATACTTCCAATGAACCATGAATGTTTATTTTGGGGGCACTTCAATTTTTCCCCCATGGTTTCCAAGAAGATATAAAAAGCAAGGAACAAATCTTTTGGATGTAGCTCCCCTTGGTTTCGATGAATCTGCTTGTTTCCCCCAAACGTTATTTCTTCTTTCTGTTTGGTCCAGATTTTTCCCGCCTTGATGATGATAAACCCCCTTCCAAAATTCAGTGACAACTTCTTCTCCTTCCTCTTCAACTGAAAGGTCTACTTCTTGAATATTCCCATTGGCATTTTTTGCCATGGCTGCTAGCTTTAGCCCATTTGTTCTGCCTCCCGTTCCTTCTTAAGCAAAATTGTTGCCGGAAAACCCCTTTTTAGCTTTTGGGGGTTTGCTTCCCTCAGTTGTTTTTGGGAAACATTTCTCTTTTTTAAAATCTCTTTTTCCTAAAAAGGAAAATAAAGAAGTCACATTAAAAGGGAACACTTTATTTCAATCCCAATTTTTTTTGTGTTATTTTTCATAGTAGTTATACAATGTTTTTTTATTCATTTATGTGGGAACACAGTTATTCAAGATTGGCCACAAAACAACAAGAGGCATATTTTTAAAATGAAGAGTATCAATCGTGGAAGATTATTCTTTGATGCCTTCTTTAAAATGTTTATACAGTTAGGTCCCATAAATATTTGGACAGAGACAACTTTTTTTAAAATTTTTGGGTTTTGTACATTTTCCACAATGGATTTTTTAATGAAACAACTCAGATGCAGTTTGGGCCCGACTTTTAGCTTTAATTCAGTGGGGTTTAACCCAAAAAATTGCATAAAAAAGGGGGCAACCAAAGCATTTTTTTAAAACAATGCCTTCATTTTCAGGGGGTGAAGAGTAACTGGACAATTTCTAAAAGGGTATCCTTTGGGGAGGTGTGGGGAAGTCCCGTTATGTCATTATCAATTTAAACAGATAAAAAAGGGCCCGCAGTTGATTTGAGGGGGTGGGGTTTGCATGTGGAAGATTTTGCTGTGAACAGACAACATGTAATCAAAGGAGCTCTCCATGCAGGTGAAAAAAACCATCCTTAAGCTGCGAAAACAGAAAAAACCCATCTGAAATTACTACAATATTATAAGTGGCAAAATCTACAGTTTGGTATATCCTGAGAAAGAAAGCAAGCACTGGTGAACTCAGCAATGCAAAAAGACCTGGAAGTCCACAGAAGACAACAGTGCTGGATGATCGCAGAATTATTTCCATGGTGAAGAGAAACCCCTTCACAATAGCCAACCAAATGAACAACACTCTCCAGGAGGTAGGCGTATTGATATCCAAGTCTACCATAAAGAGAAGACTTGCATGAAAGTAAATACTTGCAAGGTGCAAGCCACTCATAAGCCTCAAGAATAGAAAGGCTAGACTGGACTTTGCTAAAGAACATCTAAAAAACCCAGCACAGTTCTGGAAAAACATTCTTTGGACTGATGAAACCAAGATCAACCTCTACCAGAATGATGGCAAGAAAAAAGTAAGGAGAAGATTTCGTAACATCTCATTATCAAAGCATACCACATCATCTGTAAAACACGGTGGAGGCAGTGTGATGGCTTGGGCGTGCATGGCTGCCAGTGGCACTGGGACACTAGTGTTTATTGATGACTAGTAAAATACCCGCGCTTCACAGCAGTGAAGTACTGCCTTAAAATTTTTATTAAGAAAATTAAACCTTTTTAAACTTAGGGAAAATATACTAATAATTATTTGTTAAGGATCTCTTTGTATACCACATTGTGAGTTCGGCCCTCCGGTTGTAATATGACCAAGCTGTGTGCTGAGCTTACTCTTGAGCATGCAACGTACAGTTGGCCATGTGAACAGTAATCTTGTTTCAAATCTCACAGCTTGGATTACTGCTGTCATAATCGGTTTGAATTTCATGGTCTGTTTCAATTACGACACTATTTGTAGAACTTGTGTTGAAGAGACATTCGGCATCTGTCAAGCGTTGTAAGTATACAACCGGTTTCATCGATAACTTCACATCCAGCTTTTGAGAGTTTAAACATTCATAACATCAAAGTGTCCACTACTGAAATCGTCACCTGTCAATCTAAGATGTTGAAGAGGCATTAGCGGTTGTTGAAAGGTGTAAAATATTTGGCCATTTACATTTTGAAACGACAACCAACAATTCAGCGGCAGCCATCAACTCACATGCAGATGAATAGGTAAAGGGCTTAAGCATTTCACTCTTCTAGTGCTCCTATGTAGTATAATTATGTCCTGTACGAATCAGTCTACACCTTGAACCTGTCCCAGTCATTCAATACACAAGACACGATGTTCCTCCGGATATCAAGAGTGAGCCTGATATGGCCGTGCAATATGTAACAAAGAGAATGGAAAAGGCAGGTGCCATCTTTGGGCATGGAAACCACTTTTGGTAAGTGACAGTTCTTTGATCGATGGTGATCACCTCGATAGACATGTTAATGGGGGTACGGTTGGAATGATAAAGGAAATGGGTACCTGAACAATGTAAAGTAAGTCAAAAAATACCTAAACATAACTATAATCGTAATAAATGAACAATAAAACAGCGGAGGCCGTGGATTAAATAAAGGCTGTAGTTATCAGCGGGGAGGCGTGATCCCGTGGCAAGCAAGAAGGGAATGTAGAGACTGGGCGGCGGGCCTTATATGGGGCAGGCAGCCAACAAGGGAGGCGTTGGGATGGGGACCCAACCCACCTACGGTGACCGAGCTAAGCTATGGGCGTATTGTGAGCTGGAGGCTGATCGCACCCCAAAGGAGACAGACGCCCTGGGAAAACCACAAACCCTGAAACACTGACTACACATTGCTCCTTATCCTTGCATTTAACGTGAATACAAGCCTCGCGGACTCCCCGACTTAAAAACCTTATGGCGCCTGTCCATTTTGGGAATCGATTGTTTGCTTTTATCTCTCTCTGCTTCAGCGGAACTTTATATCTGACTTGTCATGGAGCACGTTTAAGCTCATGTTTTTTGCGGTGTCTGAATAAAAAATCCTTCTTTTTTCTACGACCTTCTGTGTCTCTGTGCAAATCTTGCCCCAAAGCGTGACAAGTGGTACCAGGGTGGTTGCACAGATGGATGCCGTCGAAGACTTATTTCAGAATTCTAAAACATTTGCATAAGACTGGAAACTAAACATGGATGAAATCCGTCGAAAATTCAAGATTTGATACATAATGCACTGTTGATTTGAAGAGCGTGATGGAAACGGTTATCGTGAATATATTACTGGCGGCATACCGAAGTTCTTGAGATAAATTTTCCCCAATGATATTAAATCATTACGATTATGTCAGGCGATTGAGGTTCACAGTCCACTTGGAGAAAAGGCGTGGATTTCGTGCTGCTTCGCAACCTGTGAGCGACGTCCAGGACATTCTCGTGCCTTGATCGACAAGCTGCAGGACCTGAAAATCTAATGGGTCGGTAGGACCCGGAAATCCAGTCTAGATGGGGCGCCTGTTTCTGGGGAGACAGCGGCAACAGCGGTCGGGACCGTGGAACTAAAACGTCGATGTGGGCGTGAGAGGATTTTTCGGAAGCGGAGCAGACCGTAGATGTTTCGATGTGATCAGCTGGGCCATTTGGCAAGAGATTTTCGTTTGTCTCCAGCTATTCAATGGAATTGGACTGCCAAGATTTGTTGCTCAACTATTACATATCGGAGGGAAAAGATGGCTGTTGATCCGGTGGGTGGGGGACAGAGAAATTCAGCATTTGATTCGGAAGTGACCTTTGTATTGTGAGGCGAGACTGTCTTAATGAACAGTGCCTTAGAGACTGTGAGACTGTAAAAAAATCGCTGTGTACATGGTGATGTTAAGATATCAGACTTTACTTCTTCCTTTAACTTATGGGGGCGCCACTTTAAGGGTTTTGGGTCTGCGTTTCGGACTCGTGCCCTTGCCATTACCCCTAGGACAGAGAAATGCCCTTTTCCGAAACTGATTAATAAATGTGGGGGCCCAGTAGTCCAGCCCACAAAGAATTTGGGTGGGGGAGAAGAAAAAAAATCAAGGCGAATAACTGGTGGGCGGGACTAGAGCCCAACTTAGATATTGAACCGATCTCCAGCGAGCGGAGGAGGTCACCCCGACAATCTTCAGAATGGGCTGCTCCTTCTACATCTTCCCAGATTGCCAAGCGCCCCCAAACCCCAAAAACCGAGTGTTAACGAACAATCGATTTTGTGCGTTTGCAGCATACTGAAAACTCATTAGAATACGATTTAAACAGGTTTTTCGCCTCTAATGCTTTATTACCAAGAGCATAATTTCCCGGGGTGAAAACCACACTTATAAAAAAGGGCGGTTGCCTTTCAAGTGATCTCTATCATTTGGGGGAATTTATTGAACAACTGGTGGTACCTGGGCACTAGGAAACTGTTTGCATCGGCACATTCACACATCTTGGGGGCACCTCGGTGCCATAAAACTAGAGACCGGTTATCAAAGCGATTTTATTGGCTTAATATGGGAAAAGGCGTTGACGATTTTTGTACTTCATCCAGACTGCCGAATCGCTCTGTTTATAAGCCTCCTCGGGCTCCCTTTGTCTATGCCCATTTTGAGCCCCTTTCGGCTGTGGGATTAGATATTGTGGGACCTTTACCTAAGACTAGGATGGGTACCAATATTTGCTGGTGTTGGGTTGATTATGCGACACGATCCAGAAATGATCACGCTAAAAAAAGGCCAACTCTTCGGCTGTAGCCAAAGCACTATGTAAAACCCTTTACTGATTGGTATCCCTAGAGAAATCTTAACTGATCAGGGCACCCCTTTTTCACTTCTGCGTGATGAAACAATTGTGTGACAGCTTTCTTAAGAAATTGAGTACTACTGTTTACCATCCTAAAACGAATGGTTAACGGCGATTTAACAAAACATTGAAACAGATGATCAGGTGAGTTGCTCATAATGATCCCACAACATGGAACACTGTCCTACCGTTTTTTTTTATGCGGTGCGAGAATCACCACAGGCTCCACTGGCTTGAGTCCCCCGAGTTGTTATTCGGCGGCGGGGCATCCTGGATGTGAGCGTGAGGAATGAATAGGAAGCGAGGGGCAGCTAAGGGTCCAAGCTTTGCAGATCGACTAATTTCGTTAAGACAAATTTCTATGTTTCCTCTATTGCTGTGGAACACAACACGAGAACAGGAAACTCAGAGCGTCTTTACGATAGGCGCAAACTCCGTGAGTTCAAACCTGGCGTCGTGTTTTGGTACGGGTTTCCCCTGGATCCACACAAATTCTTAGCTAAATGGCAGGCCCGCCATTTTGAGGCCGTATGAGCCCGTAAATTACAAGGTTAGAATACCGAGCAGCGCAAACCATTCCAGATTTACACATTAACCTCTTGAAGGAATGGCACGACCGACAAGGGGTTAACACTCTTGGGTGTTGTTTCTCAGTCCGGTTTCCATTGGTAGCGATCTTACTGATTGCAAAGACAGAACTGTTTATCTTTGATAGAACGGAACACTGATGTCTTTTCAGATTTCAGCAAGACTAACATTACAAAACATAAAATTACCACTGCCCTGATGTTCGGCGACAGATCGGCCGTTCCCGGGTACCCGGGGCGGGGAAATATTGTCGCGAAGAGTAAAAAGATGCTGACACTGGGTGTATTGCGTGAAAGTAAAAGTGACTGGTGCAGCCAGTCGTATTAATCCCAAAGCAAGATGGTTGGGTTCGGTTCTGTATCGATTTCAAGCGGGTGAATAAGGTCTCTAAATTGATGCTTATCCCCTGCCCCTGTCATGAACTGTTGGAAAAACTGGGTCGGCATATCTCACGCTAGATCTCACGAAGGCTATTGGCAGGTGCCTTTAGAGGCTGCAGTTGTGAAAAGCGGGATTTGCGACTCCTGGCGGACTCTATGAATTTACAAGACTCCGTTTGGTCTTCACGGCACCTCTAACTTTTCAGCATATGATGGATCAGATCCCCACGCCTCCTCTGAATATGCTGGGGCATACCTTGACGATGTCGTGATTTTTAGAATGATTGGAAAACACACTTAGGCGTTAAGCCGTTCTTGAAAGCTTGAGACAGGCTGGCCTTACTGCTAACCCTAAGAAATGTAAACTAGGCATGTCCGAGTCATTACTTAGGCTATTCTATGGGCAAAGGGGTTTTCTTAGGCCACAAATTTGGAAAATAGAAGAAATGCTTGTTTACCGGACCCGAGACACAGAAACAATGCAGCGCCCTTTTTGGACTCCTTTGGGTTTCCACAGAAAATTCATTCCAAATTTTGCACATAGGCTGCTCCTCACAGAACTTACTGAGGCAGAAAAACCGACCTGTCCTGTGGACGAAAATTATGAACGTTCTTTCAATGATTTAAAAAAACATTGTCTTCTTACCGGTTCTAAGGAACCCGGTTTCTAAAAGATTTTATCTTGCAAACAGGCCAGTGCATTTGGTGTGGGCCAGTCCTGTCTAAAATTTTGATGGAGAAGAACATCCAATCACATATTTGAGTGGGGAAAAACTTCCTAGGGGCATAATTTTCTACAATTGAGAAAGAATGCTTGGCAATTAAGTGGGCTGTGGGCGCTTGGGTTACTTGTGGGACGAAACTTCACTTTGGGAACTGATCATGCTCCACTCCAGTGGTTGTCCGACAGAAAGATGCAAACTCGTCTAATGAGATGGTTTCTGGGTTTACAACCATACAGTTTCCAAATAAAGCACCGACCAGGTTCTGAACCGTCAACGCCCGGCGTATTATCCGATAAATGAAGCTAGTTTCAGAAGGGCGCGTTCACAGGAATGTGAATAAAGCTGAGGAGGGTGTGAGCTGGAGGGCTGATCGCACCCAAATAGAGACAAAAGGCGCCCTGGGAAAACCACAAACCCTGAAACACTGACTAAAATTGCTCCTTATCCTTGCACTATAGGCGTAATACAAGCCTCGTCTCCAGGCCCGACTTAAAAAGCCTTGGCGCCTGTCAGTTTGGGAATTGATTGTTTGCTTTTATCTCTCTCTGCTTCTAGCGAACTGTTATATCTGACTTGTCATGGAGCACGTTTAAGCTCATGTGTTTGCGGTGTCTGAATAAAAATCCTTCTTTTTTCTCGACCTTCTGTGTCTCTGTGCAAATCTGTGACCCAAGCGTGACAATATATAATACGTAGTAGGATTCAGTTAGCGTGGAACCCGCGTACCAAATTTCTTGAAGATGGGCCCATAAGTAACAAAGACCGTTGAAAAGTTCAATATGGCGACCCACAGCATCATACCACCGAAATAAGACCAATTTCAGCCTTCTACCTACGGAAGTTGGAGAATTAGTCCGTTGGAAAGTTCAATATGGGTGACAGTGGCATCATCCCCCCGAAATAAGATCGTACATTGGTTTGGTTAAGGCAGGAAGCCACCTACCAAATTTCCTGAAGATGGGGTCAGCCTTCTACCTACAGGAAGTTGGAAAATTAGTAGCGTTGGAAAAGTTCAATATAAGCGACAGTGGTGTCTTCATGAAATAAAATCATTACTTCGGTTTCAGTTAGCCGGGGGAAACCCTACCCAAAATTTTGTGAAGATGGGGCCATAAATAAGAAAGTTCAACATGGGGGACGTTGTCAACCGTTTATGACCGTTCGTGTAGAATTTGAAGCGAAACCTGCTTAACTTTGTAAGTAGCTGTAAGGAATAAGCCTGCCAAATTTCCCCTTCTACCTACACTGGAAGTTGGAGAATTAGTGATGAGTGAGTGAGTGGTCAGTGAGGGCTTTGCCTTTTTTTAGTATAAAGTGACACAGGACAGAACAACGAATGAATTCTGAGGTGTTCAGAGACATACTGTCTGCTCAAATCCAGCTAAATGCAGTCAAATTGATTCGGGATTTCATGAATGAAAGGACAATGACCAAAAACATACAAAAAGCAACCCAGGAGTTTATTAAAAACAAAGAAGTGGAAAATTCTTCAATGGCCAAGTCAGTCACCTGATCTTAACCCAATTGAGCATGCATTTCATTGTTGAAAACTAAACTTCAGACAGAAAGGCCACAAACAAACAGCAACTGAAAGCGCTGCAGTAAAGGCCTGGCAGAGCATTAAAAAGGAGGAAACCCAGCATCTGGTGATGTCCAGGAGTTCAAGACTTCAGACTGTCAGTTATTTAATTTGTCCAATTACTTTTGAGCCCCTGAAATAAAGGTGTGTTAAAAAATGTTTTAGCCCTCAATTTTTATAATCTTTTGTCAACCCCTGAATTAAGCTGAAAGTCTGCACTTCAACTGAATCTGAGTTGTTTAATTTAAAATTATAATCCCCC
>NW_024385747.1:0-1583 GCF_016835505.1 Polypterus senegalus
GAACTTTATACATGAAAACCACTGTCCTGCAAAGACGAGTGTGCATGTAGAAAAGAACTGAAAATCTCATACTGACCTTTAAGGATTTTGTCATTCCTTATCCTTCTGCTGTGAAACATTCTGACCTGTCATTGTTTACACACATCTTAAACACCTATTATCATAAACTGATAATTTCTGTATTCTCTATTATTTATTTATTATATTACATATCTTACAAATCAATATTGTTGCTACTTCTTTGTCCTCTCTTTGCACAATGTCTTGTCTTGTTTGTATTTTAATTTTTCATTTTGTAATTTTTTTAATTTTTAAATTTTAATTCTACTTTTAATGTATTATTTGCACGTCGTGTTACACTGTGGACCCTGAGCTTCACAATTTCGTCTATCTGTATACTTGTATATGGTTGAGATGACAATAAAGTTCACTTTGAGTCCCACCAGCTAAATTACTGTTTAAAGAAGGATGTATCATAATGTTACTGCATAATGTATGTCCGAGTGATGGGCTATGTAATGGAACAAGATTAGTTGTTTTGAAAATAGGTAGAACAATTTTAACATGTAAAATTTTAATAGGTGACAAGAAAATAGTACATATTCTGAGAACAACATCAGACACAAAAGGTGATCTTGATATGCCATTTGTATTAAAACGTTTACAGTTTCCCATGAGAATAGCTTTTGCTATGATAATTAAATCACAGGGACAAACATTCAAAAAGTTGATTGGTTTATTACAGAGAAAGAAACGATATTCAGTTATACGTTGCATTATCACGATGCAAGACCAAACACAAAATCAAAATCCAATGCGATCTTGAAGAAAAGTTAATTCTAAATATTGTTTTTACTGATGTTTTACAGTAAAAAAAACATAATGCATATGTAACAAATCCCATAAAAAAAATAAACACAATCTCTTAAAAATGATCTCTCTGAAAAAACAAACCCGGGGGTTGGCAAGCAAAACAAGCAGGGGGCAAAGCCCCCTAGTATAGTGTGTCTATATACACACATATATATACACACACACACACACATTATCTATACTAATAAAAGGCAAATCCCTCACTCACTCACTCATCACTAATTCTCCAACTTCCCGTGTAGGTAGAAGGCTGAAATTTGGCAGGCTCATTCCTTACAGCTTACTTACAAAAGTTGGACAGGTTTCATTTCGAAATTCTACACCTAATGGTCATAACTGGAAGGTATTTTTCTCCATTAACTGTAATGGAGTAGAGCTGCAAAGACGTGGGGGGTGGAGTTTCGTGTGACATCATCACGCCTCCCACGTAATCACGTGAACTGACGGTCAGCGCAGTACGTAGAAAACCAGGAAGACCTCCAAAAAGCGCTTAAGAAAACATGCATTATATAATTGAGAAGGCAGCGAAACAATAAGAAGCGAGCGAGTGGCATATACTACCATATTCATGAGTGCTGCTACCTCGGAAAGAAAGCAAGGTGTAAACCTAAACTTTAAATTAAGTTCATAGACAGGCTACCGCTGGCGTTTCACATGCCCACAGGTAATGCGGGATATAAGTTTAATTATAGGACGCAGGATATAAACGA
>NW_024385748.1:0-42500 GCF_016835505.1 Polypterus senegalus
CCCCCCCAAAATTTAAACCCTGGGAGTTTTGGGTGGTAAATTTATTGATTGTCCTTCCTACACCACTTTTTGGTATGTGTTCACCAAACATACTAGGACACTCTAGAAGACCTGCCATGTTGGAGATTCTCGGGCCCAGTCATTCACCATCACAATTTGGCTCTTGTAAAAGTCGTCAGATCCTTATGTTTGCTTCCAACACATCACGTTTAGGAACTGACTGTTCACTTGCTGCCTAATATCTCCACCACTTGATAGGCACCCTTGTAACAAGATAATCCATGATTTTCACTTTACCTGGCAGTGGTTTGAATGTTGGGGCTGATGTTGTCTGAAACAAACCTTTAATGAGGACTTAAAACAGTCACTGCATATTGAGGCCATTCCTAAATGTGCAACATAGCAAATAAAAAAGTAAAATCTCACGTGTTGTTAATTGGGATTTAATTAACTATTTTGGATGTAACAGGGTGGCACGTTGGTTGCAGTGGGTAGCGCTGACGCCTCACAGTTTGGAGACCCAGGTTCTTTTCCCCGGGTCCTCCTTGTGTGAAGTACGAATGTTCTCCCCATGTTTGTGTGGTTTCTTGCAGGTCTCCGGTTTCCTCCCATAGTCCAAAGAATGCAGGTTGGGTGATTGCCGATCCTAAATTGTCCGTGGTGCCCCTGTGGTGGGCTGGTGCCCTGCCTGGGGTTTTTTTTCTGCCTGTTGGCTCCAGCAGACCCCTGTCACCCTTTAGTTAGGATATAGCGGGTTGGATAATGGAAGGATGTAATTAACATGCATTGCTTTTTGGTTGAAGCAAACAGTTTGAAAATTGGCCCATGTTTTCTAATGAGGCTTTTGTTTCAAACCTGCACAACATTCTGTTTACTCCATTTGAGTGTAAATTGAGCATTTCAGACAAATTTGTTTTGACAAGCAAGGTAACAAATATAAGCAAGATGAGCCCAATAGTAGCGAGTTGTGTCACCTGGACAGACAGACAGAGACAGACAGACAGAATGAAGTGAGGGGAGAATCAACACCAAGTTCTTAATTTCAGATTAGAAAGATTGCTGATGTTGCTTTTAACTTTATTTTTCTTTCTCATTGTATTGAAACAAATGGCGTTTTAGGTTGTTAACTTTCCAACAGAATGCTTCCCGCACAGAACATAGCTCAATAATTGACAAGTTTAAAACAACTTAATGCTTGACCTTTACAGTTTATCATTTGACTGCAGTTTCTTTTATTTTTTTCTTCCAAGGCAAAAAAGGATCTGATTTGAATTGGCTTTCCTCCCAGTTGGCCTCATCCTCCCCCCTGTAAACGTGTCTCACCCTGCCTGATCTGCTTATATAGGAGGTCTTGCTGTTGACCACAACATCGCTCTGTGTCAGCACCACCATGATATTCACCGTCTTGCTGGTTCTGCTGTGCCTGTGCTCTGTGGCAATGGCTTCTGTGAGTTCTGACTTGGGGGATTTAGACACACAAAATGGCTACTAAAACATTTTGTTCTTTTGCATGTTCCCTGTTGGTAAATTTCTTCTCCTTATTTTTAAACAACAGCTCATCTGAAATCTATTTTCCAGTCACTAAAAGCCTCATCAT
This sequence comes from Polypterus senegalus, assembly GCF_016835505.1. Lineage (NCBI taxonomy): Eukaryota > Metazoa > Chordata > Cladistia > Polypteriformes > Polypteridae > Polypterus > Polypterus senegalus. The sequence goes on from NW_024385748.1 coordinate 1,598, forward strand.
ACTTTGTTTTTACGTTTCAGGTTGCCACTTTCCATGTCACTTTGGGGAGGAACGTCTGAAACCTCAAACACTGGAACACCAACCTGCCCCAATGTGAGTAGAATGGAGAATGTCGGCTCGAAAACGCCAGTCAGTTTTTGTCACTGATCACTCTTTTGGGAGACTCATCAAAATTTTATTCTCTTACATATTCAACTAAAAGTAATTAAAAAATGTCCTCCCTTGACAGTAGGGAATTTTATTTTTGCTTTTCTGATTAGCAACAAGGATCCACATGAGATAAATTTTATCAGCAGTCATTTTACACAAACAGTCAAGTCGGGACCGGGCCTCCTGATTTTGTTTTCGGTGTTCCTGTGCCTGTGCACATCGACTGTTCAGGCATCAGACAACAAAACATGGATGTTCACTTAGGAGGAGTGCAGTGCGACACACAATGGCACACACAACAGGGGGTACATCCTGTCCTTGACTTGTGCCCACAGAGCAAAAACCACTTCCATCCATGGTACATGAATATTGGCTAAGCACAAAAACCCTTTTTACTGAATGGAGGAACTCAAAGAGTCGGTTGTAGGCATTTACTGGTGAAAAATTAATGGATAAAGTTTATGAAGACACGAAACAAGTTCCTGCAAGTTGGGTTCAGGTATTGGCAGTGGAAATCTAAAGTCAGTGATAGATGGAGTCAGCAGGGCTGATTTTGTATCCGTAGCCATCAATGAATCGACAAACAACACAAACACTGCGTTTATGTCGGATATTTTGGAGGTTTGAGTCCCTGAGCAGCTGCTCTTTTACTTTAAGTGTCTCTTTTGAACTATTTGTGCTTAACACAACAGGTGTGATTATAAATGATGTTGTTGTGAATGTAAAGCACAGACTTGAAAGGTGGAGTGAATGATGGATTTCTTTTTTAAACTTTATGTGTTTTATCCTGAATTCAGCACTAACCGAAACTCCGCCTGTGTCTGATTTTGAAATCTGATGAAATGCCGTAATCATTCAAATCCAAGTTGTTACAATATATGGAACATAGTACAAGGAATTTTATCAATGTAATACATGTACAAATATTAAATAATGACTTGAAACATATACCTGAAAACCCATATATTCCAAAATTGCCCTTGAATTGACTGTTTAACAACTTTACGCCGGGTAGAAACTGTCTCTGAATCTCCCAGTTCAGCTCAAATCAATTCAGTTGATTTTGTCTTGCGCTCTTCACTGGTGCAGGCCAGCGTTGGGACAAATTCACAGATAAAATGCAAATCTGAAATTTTACAAGTGACTCACTAGATAAAAGTGGACCCAAGGCTCTAAGGATGAGCGGGAAAAAGAGCTGTGCAGGATGGCCGAGGTCTTTAATGATCCTGTTTGACTTTAAGCAGCGGTGTTTGTAGTCCGAGATAAGGCAGCTCAGCTGGGTGCCATTGATGTTCTGTGCCACCTTCAGGCCCTCTGCGGGCTTTACACTCTTGAGCTGTGCAGGTGTCTGTCAGGATGTGGTGAGCCATTGAGCGTCCCACTGGGCAACCCGTAAAGTTCAGGAGAGCAGATGGAAAAATAAGATCTGGTCAGACATCTGAGGGAAAAAGAGGCAACATGAGCTTTTTGGACAAGGGATGAAATGTGTTGTGCCCAGCTCAGTTTGTCAGCATGGTCTCTTGAGAAATTTAAATGGCTCACCCTCTCCACAACATCCTGTCTGATGTCAAAATCAGGCTCTTTCTCCTTGGGGGTTTCTGCCCTTTCCTGGTTTTAACTTTTAGTGTGAGATTACTGACATGATTACCACTGAGCAGTAAGGGTAGACCTCCTTTTATTATTGTTTGGATTGTCTAAAATGGCAAAAGTAAATTTAATCAACTTCAAAGGATGTCAGGCTGCTGATCTCATATGCTTGAGGCCTGTTGATTAAGATGTCCAAATCCCAATTGCAGTGGCAGAGTTCAGCTTTCTTTCAAAGACATTACATATTGAGCTGCAGTCTGTAAACAAGACTTTGACTTTTTCAGCTTGTGTTATTCCCTGTGCCAGGATGCGACATGACAAAAAAATATGAAGGATATGGGGCATTTATAGGAGCACCTGTGATGGATTTTCTGAAATATTCTATTTAATATTTCCCAGCACCAGTCTGTCATAGCATTTCATGACCACTTGGGTGAGTGCCACTAGGATGGAGTCAGATTGAGTATTTCATTTTGTTTTATTGGCCACTGGATTAATCGTTTACTTTTCAGCAGGTAGGGTCCACAGATTCTCTCATGGAAACTTGAAAGCAATGAGTTAGGAGGCGGCTTGGGCAAAATATAAACGGGCTGGATTTATCCAAAAAGCTCTAGGTGACTAGCTGATGATGATGCCCCTTTAAAACTTAATAATATTCACTTTTCTATTTTTTTGAAAGATCCTGCACACTCTGACTTCTCACCATTCGCACTTAGCACTCTGGGTAGCGAGTCATTCTTTTTTATTACTGTGATGTCACAAATGATCGTCAGCATATGGCCCACTGTCCTGATTTGTCCCGATGTGAGGTCACCTTTGTAAAAACCCTTGCTTGGTGTCTCAGTGCATTTTTAAAGACTTCTGACTGTGAACATTTCAGGAGCTGATTGAACACTTTAAGATGTCTTCCATTTTGTTTTCTCTTATCGTTAGCCCTGGTGGTCTCTTACAAGTAGTGATTTGTGTTTACAGTCGTTCTTCTTCACACCCTCTGAATTAGTTTATGTGTTAATAAAATCCATTTCGGCCTCACTCCCTTTTTTCTCCTCTAGTTATTATCTCTTTAATGTTATTATTTTTCATTAAATGTGTACAAAGCTCCAGAGCAGCAGTCTCAGAGCAGGAGGGTTAGGGTTATGCTTTAAAGGGATGTTTGTGCTTTGGATTTGTGGCGTTGAAGGTGTAGTCCAATGTTAAAAGGTTGCTGTTTTGTCAAAAGTGAATTTCTCTTGGTATTTCAAATTGCTTGTTTGAGCTGCTTAAATTTGTCATAATATAAAATTGATAATAAAAATGGACTTTTGTTATTTTTAGGTTGTAAATGATGTGCTCTCTCTAAACCTTAAACACACAGGATGAGAATTATAGGGCAGTTGAAAAGCTGAAGTCCATGATGTGTGTGTGTGTGTGTGTGTGTGTTTGTGTGTGTGTGTGTGTGTGTGGTGACCCACAGTGTTCACTTCACTCATAGAGACCCCCTGAGCCTCCATCCTGAAACAGACACAGCAGGCCGCTCAGTGAGATGTGAATGAAGGAGGCGTTAATGGCAGCCTGCTGTTTCAATGAGCTTCACACACGAAGGTGCACTGAGCTGTAGGAGACAGGACTCTAGGGTGGCCATAACTCACTTTATTTATTTATTTAAATGTATGGTCCTTGCTTGAATAACATGTATTATGAGATGAGAGCAAAATGGAACTGTTTACTATATCATTTGCCCTATAACTGAAAAGCATCTCATTCAAGAAAGGATGGAATCTGACTTTTTGATTAATCCTTACAGTCTACCTGCAGGAAATGGAGGCTCTGGATCATGGGCAGGATTTAGAGGAGGAGGAGGAGGAGGAGGAGGAGAGGAGGATTTGGAGGAGGATTTTGAAGATAATTATTCTGAACTTCAATAATTTGGTAAGCATGTTTGGCCTACAGAGGTAAATGTTTGACTGGATGGAGGGCTGACTGACTTGTTTGCAGGCCTAAAACCATTTGTGGACCTCACAGTTGTGTCAAGGAGACAGGATGTCCCATTTTTGAAACTTGTCCTTACTTTTTGGTTTTTGTTATTATAAGTTCTGTTTAAATTTAAAATGACAAAAGTTGTTTTTTTTAAGGACAGGTATTTTACTCCTCCTCCTGTGTTTGATTCCTTCACCCACTCTTTGATGGCTCACTGCAGCAGGGCCTTCTCTCTCGTCTCTTTAAATTAATTCTCAACATTACTGAACTCACATCAGGACTTTGATCTTTTTCTACTAATTTCATTAACTGTCTGTTTCTCTTTTTAGCCCAATAGGACCCTCCCAGACCAATCATTTTCAAAAAAGAAGATTTAAAGAATGTCTTCTAAGTAAAATAAAGTCTAGTGCAAGCAAAAAAAAAAATCCTACCTGCGTCTTTGTCTTCTTGTCTGACTCTCACTCTCTGATTATCTACTTGATTTATTTTGTCTTGTCCTGAACGTCTTTGTTAGCTTCTTACGTCCTGAGGGCATTTTCAGTAATTTCGTCTTGACAGGAGGAATAGGACAGGATAATAAAGACTTATTATACAATACATAAAGCAAGGACAGTAATTTTTCACTACAATTTGATAGACAACTTCTCAAATGTGATTGAATTTGTGTTTGTTTCAAATTTAAATGTTCTTTTACTCAAACACTGATGGAAAAATAGCAAAAAAATCTAAATAAAAATATAGATGGACACAGTGATTTTTACATATTTTTGTTTTAAAATACACAATATTTTAAATTCAAGCAAAGACAGGTCAGTTTTGTCTCAGACATGTCAAGTAAATGAAAATTTCATGTTGAAAACACAAAAAAAATAAAAAATGACAGATTCAGCTGATGGGCACCCCTCTAATCTCCAGAACCTTTTTAGGCAGGGATGCCTAAATATAAATAAAGGTAACCCCCCCTTTCAACAATTTTCAGCTTTTTGGGGGTCAAAAAGAAAAAAAGGGAACGGGGGTTGGAAAAAATGTTTTCCCAAAATTTAAAAAAAGGCCCAAATTTTTTTAAAAATGGGCCTCAAAAAATTGGCGAAATGTTTAAAAAATTTTTTTGCAAAAATACAAAAAGGGGAAAAAAATTTTGAAAATAAAAAAAAAAATTTTTTGGTTTTTTTTTAAAAAAAATTTAAAAAAAAATAAAAAAATAGTTTGTTGTTTTTTATTTTTTAAAATTGAAAAATTTATTTTTTATGGGGGGAAAAAAAAAAAGGTTGGGTTTGGGGAAATACCTTTTGGAAATTTTAAAAATAAAAAAATAATATTAATTTATTTTTTTAAAATTTTTTTTAAATTTTTAAAAATTAATTAAAATAATTTAAAAATTTTTTTTAATATTGGAAAAAACTCATGAAATTTTTTTAAAAAAGGTTTTTTTTTAAAAAATTTTTTTTTTTTGTTTTTTAAAATTTATTTTGGCCCCCCCATGGAAATTTAGGCATTAAATTGATTTTTTTTGGGGTTTTTTTGAAAAACCCCGGGAAAAATTTTCCTCACCCCGCCTCCCCAAAAACCCAAAAACCTTATATTTTTAAAAAAATGCAAAAAAAATTGGGAAAAGGGGGGGGTTTTTTTTTTTCCCCGGTTTTTGGGGTGCAAAATTGGGTTTCCCCCGGGCCCCTATCCCTGGAATGCAAAAAAAAATTTAAACCAAATTGGGGGTTTTAAGGGAAAATTTTTGGGGAAAAAAAAATCATTTTTTTGCATTTTTGAAATTTTTTTTTTTTTGTTTTTGTTTTAAAAAATTTTGGGTAGTTTTTTTTTGGAAAAAAACCCAAGGGGTTTTGAAAAGGGGGAGTTTTTTTAAAAAAATTTTAGCTTTTTCCCTCTTTTAATCTAAAACAAACCAAAAAATTTTAAAAAAATTTTACCCAAAAAATTGGGAGGTTAATGGGAAAAACCTTTTTTTAGGAAATGACCTTTCATATTGAATGTTATTTTTTTTTTTGGAAAAAATTGAATTTTTTTAAAAAAATTTTTAGTTTAAAAATTGGGAATTTTTGAAATAGGGAATTTTTTTTAATTTAAATAAATTTTTTTTTTTAAAGTCCCTTTTGGGGTTTTAAATTTTTTTAAAATTTTTTTTTTTAATTTTTTTTTTTTTTTTTTAAAAAAAAAAATTTTAATTTTTTATTCCCGGGTTTTTTAATTTTTTTTCTTTTTAAAAAACCCTTTTAAAGGGGGGGTTTTTTTTTTAAAAGGGGTTGCAAGGGATTCTTTTTGGGGAAATAAAAAAATAAACCCCTTTTTGGGGAAAAAATTTTTAACCTTTTGGGGGGTATTTGGGGGCCCCTTTTTTTTTGGTTATTTTAAAAACCCCCCCCTTTTAAAATTCATTCCCCGGGGTTTTTTTCCCTTAAAAATTTTCCCTTTTTGTGTTTTTTTAAAACTCGGTTTTTAAAAATTTTTAAAAAGGGGGTTAAGGTTCTCAAAATTTTCCATTTTCCCGGTGGGTGGGGCCCGGTTTTTTTTCTTTTGGCCCCAAGGGAATTTTCCCTTTAAAAATTTGGGAAATGGGGGAAAAATTTTTAAAAAATTTTTTTAAAAATTTTGGGGAAAAAAGGGGGAATTTTTGAAAATTTTTTTTAAAAAAAATTTAAAATTTTTTTTTTAAAACCTTAAAAACTTTTTTCCCCCTTTAAAGGGGCTTTAAAAATTTGTTGCCAAATCCACTAACATTTCAAAAAAAATTTCCCTTTGAAAAAAAGGGGGCGAAACAAATTTTTGGGGAAAAAAAAAACCATTTTTAAAAAAATAAAAAATGGTTTTTTGGGTTTTTTTTTCCATTGGTTAAAAATTTTTTTTTTTTGGGGTTGGGGCCCCTTTTGGGTTTTGGGGGGGGGCCCTGTCCCTTTTTGGGGGGGTTTTTTCCGGTTTTTCCCCCTTTTTCAAAAAAGGAGTTTTTTAAATTTTCCCCAAACGGGGTCTTTTGATTTTTTTTTTCCTTTGGGTTGCCCCTTTTCCCCTTTGAAAGGGACGGGGTTAAAAAAGGTTTTTTTGGGTTTAAAAAAAAATTTTTTTTCCTTTTTTTTTTTTTTTCCCCTTTTAAATTTTGGGTTTTAAAAAATGTTTTTTCCCGGGGGGTTGACGGGGTAACCAAATAATAAAATTTTTTTTCCTTTTTTTCCCCAAAAAACCCAAAAAACCCCCAAAAAATTTTAATTTGCAAAGGGGCCCTATTTCTTTTTTTTTTTTCCCCTTTTTTCCCAGCGGGGGGAGTAATTTTAAAAACCCCCACCGCCCAAAAAAGGGAATTTTAAAAAAGGGGTTCCCAAGTTTCAAACCCATTTTTTTTCTGCCTCTTTTTTGGGGCTTCCCCCAAATTTTCCTTCACTTTTAAACTTAAAATTTACCCTTTATAAATTTTTTTTTCCCATTTTTTGGCGGCCCCTAAAAAATTTTGGGTTTTTTTCCCCCAAGGGCCCCCCCCCTTTTTCCTTTTTTTGGGGTTTTTAAATTTTGTGAAATTTTTTATTTTAAAAACCCTCAAAACATTTGGGTTCCTTCCCCCATTTTTTCCCCAAAAGGGGGGCCCCACAGGGGGGTTTCCCCCTAAAAACCAAAAAAACCCAACCCCTCCTGGGGGGGGGGGGGCCCCCTGGGTTTTTCTGGGGGGAAAACCCCCCAAAATTTATTTTTTTTAAAAAAGAAAATTTTTTTTTGGGGAAAATTTTTTATGAAAAAAATTTTTTATAAATTTTTTTAATTAAAAATTTTTAAAAACAGTAAAAAAAAGGGCCCATTTTTTTTTTCCGGGGCCCCCCCCGGGGGGAAAAAACAAAGGTTTTTTCCAAATTTTTTTGGCCCCAAATTTTTTTTTTAAAAAATTTTTGCCTTTTTTCCCAAAAACAAATTTTTACATTAATAATTTGAAAAAAAAAAAAAAAAGGGGGTTTTTTTTTTTTAAAAAAAAATTTTTGGGGTTTTCCTAATTTTAAATTTCCCGAAACCCCCCCCCTATTTTAAAAAATTTTTTTTAAAAAAACCGTTTTCCCCAATTTAAAAATTTTGGGGCTGGTCAAAAAATTTCTTTTATTTACTAAAAAATAAAAAATATGCTATAAACATTTTTTTCATTTCCAATTTTTCCTTTCTTTTTTTAAAAAAACCGCCTTTGGGGGAAAATTTTGAACCCCAGTTGCCAAATCTTAGTTATTTTGCCCTTCCGGGTCACTTGGGAAAATTTCCAAAAAAATCAAACTGAAAACGGGCCATGAAAAAAGGAAAAGAAAAGGCTCGAAGGTAGCAGGGCACTTCAGGTGGGGGCTTTAATGATCCTTTTACTTTCAAACAATTTTTTTCCCTTTAAAAAAAGGATATTCCCATTTGTTCGGTCCCCCTGTTTTCAGGGCTTTACACAGCCAGGGTTTCGGGTTGAATTGGGGGGTTCCCCCGGGGGAAAAAATTCGGGGAACGAAAAAAAAGTTTGGTAAACTTGGGGGAAGAAGGGCAACATGGCCAAAAAGGGTAAATTTTGTCCCGCTTTTTTCAGGACCTTTTCAAAATTTTAAATTGACCTCCCCCCCCGGGTTTTTAAAAAGGGCCCCTTTTTGGATTTTGGGTTTTTTTTTAAAATTTTAGGGGAAAACTGCAAACCCAGGGCCCGAGGTGTTTTCATTATTGGGGATTCGTCTAAAATGGCAGGAAATTTAATCAATTCAAATGATGCGACCAAACACCTGTTATTGATTTAATTGGTCGAGGTTCATTTTTTCCCTTAATATTGGTTCAGCGTAAAAAGATTTGTTTTTTTTATAATGGGATGGTCCCAAAAAATTAAAGGATCTTTTACATAACCCCTTGATGGTTTTGAAATTTTCCAAAATTTTTTTGACAGTTGTTATTTTTCGCACGGGTGATGAATAATGAAAATTTGTATTTTTTTTGTTTTTTGGCCAGGGAAAACCCCCTTTTTTTAAAAGGGGGGTAAAATTTTGGCTTGGAAATTTGGAACGGGGGAAAAATTTAAAAAGGTGTTTGGGCCCAAAGGCCTGGGACAGCGATAATGCCCCCTAAACTTAAAATTTTTTTATTTTTATTTTTTGAAAGCCAAACTCTGAAATTTGCACTAGCCGGGGGGGGGTTTTTTTTATTCTGTGATTAAAAAACGCAAAAGGGGCCTGCCTGATTTGCCCCTTTGGGGCCCGGGGAAAACCCTTCTTGGGTTCCATTTTTAAGATTTGCGAAAATTTTTGGGCGTTGAAATTTAAGATTTTTTTCCATTTTTTTCTTTTCCCCTTTGGGGAAAATTTTTTTTTCCCCTTTTTTTAATTTTAGGGAAAAAATTTAAATTTCCCCCCTCCCTTTTTTTTTTAAAAAATTTTTTTTAAATGATTATTTTTTTAATGTGTAAAACTCCGGGAACACTAGAGAGGGGGTTGTTTCTTTAATGTTTGTTTTTTTTTGGGGGGCGGAAGTTTTCAATTTAAAAAGGTTGCTGTTTTTAAAAAGTAAATTTTTTTTGTATTTTAAAATTTCTTTTTGGGGCAAATTTGCTTTAAAAGAAAAAAAATATTTTTTTTTTTTTGGGTTGTAAAATTGCTTAAAACCTTAAACACACAGGTGAAAATGGCATTAAAAAGGGAATATGAGTTGTGTGTGGGTGTGTGGTTTTTGTTTTTTTTTTCCCGGGTTTCCCCCTCATGGGAACCCTGACCCTTTGGGAAAAAAAAGGGCTTTTCAAATTGTAAGGGGTTAAGGGCGTTTTTTCAAGAGTTCACAACCAACCTGAGGTGAGGGGAGGGGTGGGAAAATCCTTTTTTATTTTTTAAAGAGGCCCTTGGGAAAATTTAAATAAATGGGGGCAAATGGAATTTTTTCTATTTTTGATCTGGCTCTCACCAAAGAACGGGAATTTTTTTTGGGTTTTTTTTTTCATCTATGCAAAATGAGCTCGGATATGGCATTTAAAGGGGGGGGGGGAAAGGGGAAAAAGGGGTTTGGGGAGGATTTTAAAAAAAATTTTCTAAACTTAAAATTTGGGGAAGTTTTTTTGAAAAAATTTTCTAGGGGGCCCCCCGTTTTTTTTCCAAAATTTTTGTGATTTTTTGTTCAAGGGTTCCCCTTTTAAACTTGTTTATTTTGGGTTTTTTTAATTTTCTGTTTTTTAAAATAAAATTTTTTTTTAAAACAATTTTTCCCCCTTTTGGGGATCCTTCACCCTTTTGGTTGCCGGGGTTTTTTTTTTTAAAAAAATTTCCTTATGAATCATAATTGTTTTTTCATAATTTTTAATTCTTTTTTTTTTTGCAATAATCAAAATATTTTAAAAAAAAGATTTGTTTTTAAAGTAAAATAAAGTCTTCAACAAAAAAAAATTCCCGCTTTTTTGTCTTTGTTTTTTTGTTTTTGTTTTTTTTTGTTTGTTGAAGGGTTTTTTTTTCCCCCGGGGGCTTTTCGAACGCACAGGGGGGTAGGAAGGTAAAAAAATTTTTTTTAAAAAACTGCCATATTTTTCACCACAATTTGATAAAAATTTTAAAAGGAGTTTTTGGGTTTTTGTTTAAATTTTAAAATTTTTTATAAAATATGGGCAAAAAAATTAAAAAAAAATATAGATGGCAATGATTTTTAATATTTTTTTTTAAAAACAAAATTTAAAATTCAAGAAAGCAGGCTTTTTTTTCCAGAATCAATTAAAAAAAAATTTAGGGGAAAAAAAAAAAAAAAAGGGAAAGGGGGTTTAAAAATTTTTAAATCCTAAAATTAAAATTTAAAAAAGGGTTTTTAAAAGAAAAAAAATTTTTTCTAAGGGGCACAGCACCCCTTTACATTTATTTACAGTTGGCCCAAAAATTTTTAAAGGAAATTTTTCCCTTTTTTTTGGTTTGTAATTAACTAATTTTAAAAAATAAAACAAAGGGGTTGAAGTAATTTTCCGTTTTAATTCTTCCCCCTTCACCGGGGGCCCATGAAAAGGCTTTTTGGGCGGTTTAAATTTTATTTTTTTAAATTAACAAAAAAAGGCCTGCTTATTTGGGTTCTTTGCAGGGGAACCAACATTTTTAAAAAAGGGTTTATGCTAAAGAAAAATTAAACTGAAAAAAAAAAAACCCCCCCGTTGCTCTTTCATAAAAACCCGGGTAATACGGAAAAAATTGGGCTGAGCCAAAATTTTGCCCCCGGGAAACAGGGAAGGACGAAATTTTTTTAAAAAAAACATTTTCCACCAAAAAAAAGGAAAAACCCTCCAGGATTGGGTGGTTTAAAAATTTTAAAGGGTCAAAAAAAAAGGGGGGAAAAGCAAAACCCCCAAAAAAATTAAGAAAAAAAAATAATTTTTTAAAAAATTTTAAAAAAGAAAAGTTTTTTTTACAGTAAAAAAATTTTAAGTTTGGCAAAAAATTTTGGGGGTGGAAATTTCCATAAAGATAAAAACTTAAAAAGGTAAACAAGGGGATTTTTGGGCGGCACTCCAGTCATACATTTTTTTTAATATTGACAGGAAAAAACAAAAATTTGGGTTTTAGGTCAGGGTGGGGGAACCCGGGCCCGGAATCAAAACCCTATTTTTGCCCCACCCGGATCAGGGGGTTTTTGGTTGGGGGGGGGCCCGGGACGGGCAGGAATATTGGGGGTGGCACGCCAGGGGGCCCCAAGCTTGGGACCTTTTGGGGGTTTTAAAGGGGGGGGGAAATTTAGGAAAAAAAAACCGAGAAAGCACATTGCGGGGGGCCCCAGGGGGGACACCGGAGGACCGGGTATGAAAGGGGCCCCTTTTGAGGGAGTCAAGGAGGGAAAAAAAGGGGGGGGAAAAAATTTTTTGGGGCTGGGAGGGTGTTTTTTTTTCAAAGGTTTAAAAACCAATTTGGGTCGTTTTTGTTGCTTAAAGGAAAAAAAAGGTGGTAAAAAAAAACATTCCCCGTTGTGGGGGAATTAAAGAGAATACGTCTCTCAAACAAAAATACGAATTGTTGGGCGGGGCATTTTATGAAAAGATGGAAAAACAAAACATCGGAAGGATTTAAAAGAAGGGGAAAAAAATTTTTAAAGGCCAAGGTCATGCAACCCCAAATGACCCCGATTTCATTGGAAAAAAAATTGGGCAAAAGGCCAAACAAAAAAGGAAAGGAAAAAAAGGGCCCTGGGGAAAAAAAGGGGAGGCCCCGCCGGTGGTCCCAGGGGGCCAAATGCTTGGACGGGTTTTTCCCAAATTTGAAAAACTTTACCCGTTTTTTAAAAGCCAAATTTTTTTTTTGGGCCCCTAAAAAAGGGGGGTTTTTAAAAATGTTTATTGATAAAAGTTCTTTTGCCCCCCCCCGAAAAAGGAAAAGCCCCCAAGGGGTTTTGGGGAAAAATTTTAGGGCAAAAAAAAAGGGGAAAAAATTGTCTTGCCCAAAATATTTTTGGCCCTATGTTGAATAAAAATTTTAAAAAAATCCGTTTTCTTTTTTGTAACTCCCCCAAAAAAGGGTATTTAAAAATTTTGTTAAACTTAATTTTTAAAAGGTGTTTCGGGCAACTACCAAAAACCCCCAAACCGGGGTTAAAAAAAAAAAGGGGGGTTTTTTTTTTTAAGGGGAATATCCTAATTTTAATGACCATTCCTTTGTTTTTTTGCAAACACAAAAAAAAAATTGTTTTTTTTACTTTGGGATTTTTTGGAAAACCCAAAAACCCCACCCCAAGGGTAACCTTTTTTTTTAGGGGGGGCCCTTTGTTTAACATAAATTCCAATTTTGAAAAATTTTTCCCCCTAAATTTTTAAATCCTTACATTTTCCCCCCACGTTTTGTTTCAAACTGATAAAAACCCGACCCTCCCCCCAATTTAGGGGGAATTTTCCCCAGCCATTTAAAAAGGTTCTGGGTAATATTTTGATAAAAAATGATGGTTTGAAACCCCTTTTTTTTTTTTTTACATTCTTGTCAAATTTTGAAAAAAAAAAAATTTTTTTAATTTATAAAGACAAAAGGAAAAACATTAAGGGGAAACCAAGTCCTAGAAAAAATTTTTTAAAGAAAAACCAATTGTTTATTAAAAAATTTGGAAAAAACCTTAACATAAAATTTGAAAAGTTTCTATCTTTTGGGGTTAATAATCGCACAGCAATAAGGGTTACCCTTTCCCCCTTTTAAGAAAACGCTTGTTTACTTTTTAAAAAAACCCATTTGATTTCGTTTTAACGCTGATTTTCTTTGAAAGGTTTTTTTTTTTTATTTTTTTCCCCTCTCTCATCCCCGAATAATTTTTAAATTGAAGTTTTTTTAAAAAGGGCCTTTTATTTCAGTGTCCCGTCTACTAACGCCCCCTTTAACAAAATTTTTAAAGTGTTTCCGATTAAGGGCACCTTTTTTTTTTTTAGTTTAAGTTTTCCCCCTTTTTATTTTTTTTTTTCCCCCCCGGGACAAAAAAAAAGAAGGAAAGAAAAACCCCGGGCATAGAAATATAAACCTCCCACCCCCCGGGTTTTTTCAAAATGGTATTTAAAAGTTTCCCCTGGATAAAACCCCCATTTTTTTTTCCCTTACAGGGGGGTTAAAAAAATTAGGCTTTCTAAATTCAAAATCATTTTTTTGGTGTTTTTTTTTTAGGACTTTAAAAATTTTGTTTTACTTTTTTTTGGGGTTTAACACACTTAAAATTTGTTTTAAACAAACTTCCTTTTTAATTAAAAATATTTTTTTTTAAAAATTCCTTTTCTTTGTTTTTCTTTTTGCCAAAATTTTGAATTTTAAAAAAGCGTATTTTGAATCTCCCCCTTTTCTTTTTTTTTTTTTAAAACTGATTTTAAATTCAAAAACCCCCAAAATTTTTAAAATTCTTTTTTGGAAAAAAGTAAATGTTTTCAATTTCAAATAATTAACTGGGGGTTGTGTGTTTTTTAAAATTTCCCTTTATATTTCCCCTTTAGTCAAAAAAAATAATTTTATACTTGCTTAAGTGTTTAAAACCCAACCCGTTTCTACCACACCTCCCTTTTTTCCTTAACCTTCCCTTGTTTTTTTTTTTATTCATTTTTTTGGGGTTTCCCCCACCCCGATTTGGTTATGTTTTTTTTTTAAAAATAAAGACGGGTTTCAACCCATGAAATTTTGGTACCTTGCAATTTCGTTTTTTCCAATCCAACTAAAGTGCTTCAAAGAAAAAACAAACTGCCAAAAAAAAGGGGGGAAGGTTTAAGGGGGGAACGGGAAGGAGGTAAGGGGTGACCCTTTTGCTTGGGTTTTAGCCCGGTGACTGGGGGGGCCGGGTTTTTTTTTTTGGTGGCCCCAAAAGTCCCCCCCAAGGGGGGAACTGGTTGGGTCTACAAAGTAAAAAAAAGGGGTTGGGGGCCCCCCCCCCCGGGGTCGCCCTTTTTTTCCTCACCTTTTTAGTCCTCCCCCCCTTTTTAAAAGGGCCCCCGGGGAGCCTTTGGGGAAAAAGGGGAGGTCAAAACCCGGGAACAGCTTGGAGGGAAAACCCCCGGGGGGCGCAAATTTTGGTCGGTAAAAAACCAGGGGTGCCCCCGGTTGATTTTGGAGGGAAGTGGGGTGCGGTCCCATGGGGGAAACCCCCTAACCTCGGTGCCCCTTTTGCCAAACCCCCCTCCCACCCCCCGGGTTCCCGGCCTTTGGGGTAGGAAAAAAGGGGGCCCCATTTTAAGGCCCCGGGCCCCGGCCCTTCTGAGGTAAAAAAAAAGGGGGGAAAAATGGCCCGGGGGAAGGGCTTTTCAAGTACCAAAGGGCCCGGGCAGTATCCCCAAAAATGTTGGGGGCCCCTTTTTTAAAACTCCCCTTCCCCAAAAAGGGGGGCCCCCGGTAAACCCCCCGAAAGGTTGGACCGCCTTGGCCCCGGAGGGGTTTTCGAAGGCTAAATTTTTGGGAAAAGGGTTTAGGTCCCCCCCCCAAGGTCCCAAAATTTTGGCCCCTTAACCCAAAAAAAAATTTTTGGGGTTAATAGCCCCCCCCAAATTCCGAAACCGCTTACGGAGGTTTTTGGCTGGGAAAAACCCCATTGGGGGCCATTTAGATGGGCAACATTTCCCCCAAAGGGGGTCCCCCCGAAAACCAAATGGGGCCCACCCAGGTCCCGGGGTATAACGGTTTTTTTATCCGTTAAAAAATCCCGCCCCTTTTGTCTTGGGGGGCGGTTTTAAGTGCCAACCCTTGAGGGGGGCCCCCCCGCCCCCCGGGAATTGGGTTTCCCGGGAACATTGGAACCTAAACCCCGCAGGTCCCCGGAGGGGGCCGGACAAACCCCTCCCCATCCCCCTGCGCAGGGTTTCCCAGCCCCCTTCGCCTTTTTTCGGGGAGGGTCGGCGCTGGCAAAACCCCCTCGTAAAAGTTTCCCAGAAGGTTTTGGGGGGGTTTTACCCTCCCCGGGGCCCGGTAAGTTGTCCCTTTTTTCCTCGGAAAGAAGGCTTTGGGGAAAACGGGTCGGAAGGGGGGTAAAGGGGCCCTTTCCCCGGTTTGCATTTCGAAAACCCCCTTTTCCCGGGGGTTCCCCAAAAATGAAGTTTTCCCCCCCCTTTTGGGCCCCCCAGTGGGCCCTTGGGGGAGGTGGCCTGGTTTCCCGGTTCCCCTGAATCCCGGAGCCCGTTGGGTTTTAAACCGGGCCCCCTTTTCCTTACTTTGGGGCGGCTTTTTCCCAAACTATGGAACCCCCGGAATCCCATTTTGGTGGGGGAAAAATTTTCCCCCTTTAAAAATTAAAACCCGGGTTGGCCCATCAGGGAAAGAAAAACCCCTGGGGAGGTTTTTTAAGGAAAAGGAGGGGGGGGCCCCGCCCTTTTATTCCCCAAACCCAGTTTCTTAATTTGTTAAAAACCCCGGGTTTAATGAACCGGGGTTTTTAAAGGGGCAAAAGGGGTTTCCCTTGCCCTGGGGTGGGGGGGTTTCCTTCAAACTTTTTGGGGGTTTTTAAAACCCTTTTTTTTCCCTTTTGAGCCTAGCTTTAAAAGTTGGGGCTGTAAAATTTCCCCCGGGTAAAAAAAATTTCCCGGGGCGAGGGTTTGGGAGGCCCACCGGCGCCCGTTCTGTGAAACCCAAAAAAAAAAAAAGGGAGGGTCCCCCTAGGTTTTCCCATTGCCTCCGGGGGGGGGAAAGGGGAAAAGGAAACCCCTTTTTTTTAAAAAGGGGCTTGATCCCCCGGGGGGGGGGCCCCAATGGGCTTTTGCGCAACCTGGGGGGGGGCCTGCACCTGGGTTCCCCGCCCCCCGCCCGGAAGAGGCATTACAAAAAAAGGGGCCCTGGGCATCGCACTTTTGGGGATTACAAAAGCCCCCTCCACCTGCATTCCTCCTCGCCTCCAAGCGGTTTTGCGTGCCAGCGCGCCGACGCCGATGCAAGCTCCGGTTATACAGGGAGGGGCTAGGTCTTGGGACATACCCGGCTGAGTTTGGCAGAAGGGCGGTTCTGCTCTCCCAGAGTGTGAGGCCGCCCTCTGTGTTTCCAGAAGCTCTATGAGCTCAGACATGTTCTTAAACTGCACGCCCCAGACCGGCTGGGGGAAGCCCTGGGGAAGTGCTTTCAGGAGCAGATAGCACGCTACCTGCTCAATGACCTGGTGGGGCTTGTTTTCCAAGGGCCGTAGCCACTGCCATACTTTTGCCCATAAGGACCAGGCTTGTTTACTGGTCGGCCTCTCAGGGTCCAACCTCCACTTCGTTATTTTACTCACCTGCCAGTCTGGGGCACCCCAAGGTGGTAAAGGGGCTGTGGTTTCACTGGGGGCAGGCACTCTCCCCAAGAGAGCATACTGAGTCCCTCTTGTCTCCCCCTCCAGGGCAGCCCAATGGTGAGCCCCACCCGCACACTCCCTGGCCTCTCTAGGCGGCCTAGTTCTGCGTGCTGGGGCGGAGCCCGCACCGGTCTCGCCGAACCACGGGGCACCCTCCCCGCCTGAATACTCGGCCCCGGTACGCTCCCACCTGGGTGTTTTGGGTCCTGTCCCCTTCTCTTCTGGGACTTCTCCATCCTGCCGACTACGCCACTGTCACAAAACGAGTCAAAGACAGAAAAAGGTTTGGGGCAGCCACCCATGTAATTTGGTATCCTGGCTGCAACTTCGTTTTCTTTCAAATACCAGCACTGAAGTGCTTACAACAGAGTCCAAAACAAGACTGACACAGAAGGGAAAAGGGAAGGCTTTTAAAGGGGAGACAGGAAGTGAGGTCATAAGGGTGGGCACGTGTTCATTGTTCATTGGTTTAGTCCCGGATGTGACATCAGGGGCGGAGCTGGCAAGGTCTGTCTCCATTGGCTCGGTCCCAGAAGTGACGTCCAGAGAGACAGGTGGAACCTCCCGGGTTAGGTCTACAGGGAAGTGAGAAAGAGAGTTAGTGCGCTCTGCCACATCCCGGCATGGCTCAGAACTGCCTTCACTCGAGCCCTTTAGCTGCCTCCCATGCGCGTGTGTGACAGTTCATATGTATTGTCTCTTTCTTTCAGGTGTGTATTAGAAACCACAGCATAGAGAGAAGTGTGTACACTGCTTCTTACGAAAAGGCGATGGAAAAAGTGCACTTGAATAAAAGTGCACTTTTGTTATACTTTACACCAATATATGTCCCTGTGTTTGAACGACACGGGCAGATGGGGAGTGTCTGATGATTGCATATAGCCAAGTTGGTCTTTACCATTCTTTCTTCTGCATGTCCTGGGGTGCAAAAGAAAAAGCATACAGGAACATGCGGGGACTGGCAGGGACACTCAATAAAACTGAATAAAAAGAAAAGCAAGTGACGGTGAGATACGAAGAAGGAAGCTTCAGCCAGCGTTTGTGTGTCAGAACCCGGGGGGGGCGTTAGTATGCATCGTGGTACAGCACAGAGCTATAGCGCGTCTGTATTCTGTTTCTTTTGTACTCAGAGGAGAGAATAGTAAAGAGCAGTCGTCGGGCGCTATATGCAATCATCAGACACTCCCCATCTGCCCGTTGTTTTGTTATACTTTTCAATACTTTTTATACTGCTCAAACTGGCATGCTCAAAAAATACACGTGTAATGCCACGAAAAGTGCACGCAGACACTTCATTTCGCAAACAAAACAAGTGCACTTTTATTCAAAACTACCTGTATAACCGAAGAAAAAAGAAAGCAAGATACAGTAGGCGATTGATACGACATCTTGCATGGTGCAATGCTAAGAAGTGAAGATTTTCATTCCGTGCTATATAAAATCATTACATTCAAATATTAACAGTTCCACACACCCAAGGACCGTCCTTCCTACATTTACTGACACGTGTACTTGTTGCCGTGTACACACCTCTCTGTGCTATGGTTTCTATTACACTGAATGAGCACCTGACACTGTACTTTCTTCTTTGGGGGAAGGTCCGCATCAGAGAATTTCCAGTTCCTGCATAAATTCACACCCGATCTGACGCTGTTCGTTTTCAAATAATATTGCATTAGTGCGATTATATTTTCACATATATTGTCTTTCTTTCAGGTGTGTGTAACAGAAACCACAGCATAGAGAGAAGTGTGTACACTGCTTCTTACAGGAAAAGGCGATGGAAAAAGTGCACTTGAATAAAAGTACACTTTTGTTATACTTTTACACCAATATATGTTCCTGTGTTTGAACGACACGGGCAGATGGGGAGTGTCTGATGATTGCATATAGCGCCGAAGTTGGTCTTTACCATTCTTTCTTCTGCATGTCCTGGGGTGCAAAAGAAAAAGCATACAGCAACATGCGGGACTGGCAGGAACACTCAATAAAACTGAATAAAAAGAAAAGCAAGTGACGGTGAGATACGAAGAAGGCAGCTTTGCCAGCGTCTGTGTGTCAGAACCCGGTCGGGCGGGGGGGTTTGGGGGGCGTTAGTATGCATCGTGGTACACTGCAGAGCTATAGCGCGTCTTTACTGAAAACAGCCGTGTCAGATGGGGTTGTATGGATTGATTCTGAACGCGACTGAGAGAGTGAAAAGTGAATAAAAAAAAAGCTAACCTTTACAAAGATCATAAATTGCACCGGCTGTTACAGACTGAAATCAAATGTATGTTTTTATACTAAAACATTAAGACAAGAGCAGTTTACTTCTCAAAAGGGAGGAGCGCAGGATCAAACCCGTGACCCCTTGATTGCCAAGCGGGGACTGTATCTATTGAACCACGGAGTCAGTTACAGTAAACTGGTGTCAATGTCGCATGTTAAGGCGGCTTTTTCTTTCTGCAGTTATATGTTTGAATAAAAGTGCAATTGTGTTATTTTTGTGAAAATGTTTCTTTGCTATTTGGACTTCAGGCTTCATACATTATATAGTTTATGCCTTCATTTTGTCATCTACTACTAGAATATAAAAAAAGTTTCTGTTTTAACAATGTGTTGACACCGATTACTGTAGAAACGGAACAGACATGAAATGCGTGTGTTCCAAACAACGATCTATTATTTCCACTCTAAAACTCCACTTCACTCCCAGATACTCAATCAAGGCAAGAGCTGAGAGAAGTTTGGCACGTTCTAAATTGGTGGGGGATGGAATAGCCGGCTGCTCCGAGCTTCTCTTTATCAGCACATTTAGAGAACAAAGGACGCTGGCGGAGAGGTGTGAAGGGATTTAAGAAGCAGTTTAAGGTGGGACGGAATTACGAGTTTTTTCGTAGGCTCTGGTAATTCTAGTGTTAAACACGGGGCCATATTTGGTTTTATTGGAGTCCCCGCTATCCAAAGATGTGAGTTTTACGATTGTGTGACCCACTCAGCCAGAGCCATCCAGAATCGCTCAAGGGGGTCAAG
The DNA here is from genome assembly GCF_016835505.1 of Polypterus senegalus. Lineage (NCBI taxonomy): Eukaryota > Metazoa > Chordata > Cladistia > Polypteriformes > Polypteridae > Polypterus > Polypterus senegalus. The sequence goes on from NW_024385748.1 coordinate 21,020, forward strand.
CTAGCCATGGTCACTTTGATGATACATTATGTCATTTTTCTTGAAATTGCTTCATGGCACATAAATGTGTAAAGTCTCGTTTTGATGAGGAGAATCTACTGTAAGTGCCAGTATGTTACTTGTATATTTTTGTTGTTACTTTGTACAGTTATATGTAAGAGCCAGGGACGTTCTTAGGCATAGACGAACTACACATCCACGTAGGGCCCCAACCCAGCCCTGACTTACAATATTTATTTATTTTTTTTGTCAGGCTGTGGGCCTGGGGCCCCTGTCATACCCCTGGCGCTGCAGCCATCTGTGCCAGTCCCTCACGTTGTCACATTTGGTTCCACCAAAAACTTCTGCTCTGCAAAGTTTGCATCTTGCAAGATTCTTTCCCGAACGTCGCGGTAGTGCTACGCATTGCTTTGACCATCCCTGTAACGGTCGCATCTGCTGAGCGCAGCTTTTCCAAGCATGACCCAAGAGCGACTGAATGGTTTGGCATTAATATCAATTGAGCAAGATGTTGGCCAAACCCTTGGTTATTCGGAACTGATAAAGGATTTTGCCAGGATGAAAGTGCAGAAAGTAGATTTCTTACATTAATTAAAGTCTTCAGGAAAATTCAGTTCAGTGCATGTCTTAGTCTTATTAACAATGGTAATTTATTATCCAAATTGCAATCTTCACCTAAATCCCTAATAATATTGTCACACTGTTGTAACTTTGCCAAATGCACTATAGCAAACATTAATTTTAGAGATTCATTTTGGATTCATTCAGAGAGATCCCCATAAAATCATGAAATATCTCTATATTACCAGCCTTTACCAGATCCAGATCAAAATCAATATTTTACCACTCTGCATACACACAAGTGTACATGTAGGTCTACTGGTCATCCAAGGCCCTTTCCGGACATTTTATTCGACCACCTTCCTGTCCCACCCCCATCACATCCTGCACATTTCCGAACTGCGTAGGACCCCCAAACTGCTAAGAACGGCCCTGCATGAGCTCATGAAATTCACATGTGCGATGTGATGATTGTTCCGTTTTTGCAACATGGTTGCCATATGCTCCGTTGTAGTGGGGGTTCAAAACATCATTTGAAATCTACTGGTCAAGTTGTTTCAACTGATGAACATCACTTGAGTATTACTTGTACAGAAAAATTACCAGGCTGGTTTTAATGTTAATGGTTGATGGTATAGGATGCAGTGGAAAGTATGATTTCATGCCAGATTAAAAGTCAACAGTATATTCTGTAACAGTGTGATCAGTATGAGTGTGAAGTAGACACTCGCGGCTTTCAAACGAGGTGTGTGGCGTAGTTCATCTGTATGATGTGACAGAAGGTGTTTTAAAACATTTCTGAACCCTTGTCAGCCCGGTACCAGGCCACTTAGAGTTTAAGAAGTTTGTTAGACTATCAAATACCAAAAGCAGCTCTCAACAATTATTTTAGTTCTTACTTTACTTGATTAGAGCCATAATAAAGGATTAGAGTAGTCGGTAAGAGTCAAAGGCTGTTGAAGCCTGTGTCCAAATCACTTCAGTCATATTTGTGTTCCTTGTAAGCCAGCGCTTCTCAGCTTTTTAAGTATTTGCGACCCGAGTTTTCTTAACAGTTTTAATCGCGCCCCCCTAATGTTTTTTTGAAAGGAGCCCACTAATACCAACTTTTAATTTAATTCAATTCATTTCTGATTTGAATACTTGCACATAAAATAGGTACAATTTTAGAGACCACTTTAATGATAGCCAAATATTTGTAAAAATAAACTTGAAATATAAACCTTCACATAATTTGGGTGGGCTTTAATAGAGTGCACTGTTTACAAATAGATGTACCTGAAGTGTGGCCCATGTCCTGACTTTTTATTACTTTAGCCTTTATGGTGGAGTCATCCTTTAAAATGGCCCATCTGTGAGATTTCACACAAGCTGTGTGTTTAGACAGAGCTGCCCAATTTCCTCACACTCCTTTCTATTTCTGTTGAACTTCTTACTAAATAATTATGATCTTTTACATGATAAAGATGGTGTTAGCTCATCCCTTGTAAATATACACACATACATGGACACACCTGCTCAGAACAAATCAGGGTCACAAAGTCCAGAGCCTCTCCTTTCAGCACTGGGTGTGAGGCAGGAAACCACCCTGGGTGGGTGCAGTCGTGGGTCGTCAGGGCCTGCAAGGCCTTCTCTGGTGGCCTAAAAAATATCTGAATCACAAACTGATGTTAATTGTATTTTGTCCATGAAAACTTATTAAATAATTCCAAATAGTCTGTCCGCTTCCTTTCATAGCTTTTCCGATGGTTGTGCTGCTTCCATACATGTATATTCGTATTAAAGCATTTAACCAATCACATTTCAGCCATCATTTGTTGCCAGGCAGAGTCAAAGTCAAAGAGGCCTTCACAATCCGTTCTGCAGGCCCTCTAAAACAAAATAAATGTCGATTAAACTGTTGCTTCAACCAATCAGATTTTGAGTTGGTGTCAGTAGGGCCCTCTAGCAGGCGTTCGGCAAAGTCACCGTATTCAGACCCATTGATTGGATAGGATGGTGTAATAGCGTCATGACGAGTATGATGAGGACACAGTGCGCTGTGCTGATGGATTTAAAGCACGTCTGGATGATTTTGAGTTTTGTTTTTTGCTTCACACATTCAATGGTATTTTTGAGTATTCAGACGTGCTCTTTTCAATACTACAGTACAAAAAACTGGATGTGCAGTTTTGTCTGGCTAGGGTAAAGGAGTTCTGTGACACCGTTGAGCGAGTTTGAAGCTGATATGAGGAACTCTACGAGGCCAATGAATGCACCGCAGGCGCTCCGAGCGCACAAAGAGGTCAAGCGCAAGATCCTCGCGCGCACTACTGCCAACTCCATGGCAGGATTCTCGACAATATTATTTGCCAGACACAAACCAGATTTCAAGACCACAAAAAGGATATTTGTCATGCTCCTTGACCCCCAGAAATTTCGGGAATACAAGAAAAATTTCACGCATGCAGCCTTCTCCAGTTTAACACAAGAGCCACAATGCGCTTTTTGATATGTCTCGGCTAAAAACAGAACTGACTGTAATGTATGCCATGGATGATTTTGCAAGAAAATCTCCCACTGATCTCCTTGACTTCCTTCATCAGAAAAATCTGAATGAGAGCATGGGGCAGCTGTTCACATTGATATATTTGGCGGTGACCATTCCCATGTACACTACTTCTGCCGAGGAGACATTTTCAGCTCTAAAGCGAATTCAAACTTATGCCAGAAATACGACAGGGCAGGTTCAACTTTCAGCATTAGCTTCGATGGCGATAGAAAGGGACTTATTGATGGATCTGAAGCACACGGATAATCCGTACGACAGAGTAATTGAACTGTTTTTGAGGAAACAGAGGAGGATGGATTTTGTTTACAAATAATCCGAATTTTTGGTGAGCAAAATGTTGCAATTTTCCTAAATAATATTGCAAGTTTATGAGTTATTATTGATGTTTTTTATGTGTGTTGCGGCTGTAGCTGCAGTAGAAAGGAACTTGTTCACCCCTGGTCTGTTTATTCAATAAAGGAATATATTGTGGCTACAGGAGTTATCTATCTGCAATACAACGGCTCGTTATACTGTATTTCTGCATATTAAGATGGTTTTCATAACCATAAATTAGTTTTTGAGGGGCGGGTTGATTCAGACGTAGCACTACTGAAGGCCTACGTGTGAAATGCACGGTCCGCCACTGGGTGGGCACAAGTCCATCACAGGCCCCCTCCAGCACACCACAGCAGACTCAAACAGGTCACTTTAGTGGAGCTGAGTAACCAAACCTACACATCTTGAGGGAAAGTGAGAGGAAAAACACACATTGACATGGGGAACATGAAATCTTCACACAGAGATCAACCGGGCCCAGAAATCAAACTGAAATCAACATATCTGTGGCACGATTGTTTATATGGCGGTCAAATTACAATTAAAAAGCAGGAACATTGCTTTCAAACTATCATTTTACATGCTAATGACACTTAATGTTCTTTGAATTTTCATCCTGTTGTTGATGTACTCAAGATGGATGTACTTGTGTCAGACGCTCAAGTGTGAATGACGGCACCAGCAGGTTCATTAGAGGCTGTCTGACTGTGAAATACAAATCATTCATAGCGTCAGAGCACAGGCCAGCACTGTTAAATGACATTGACGTCAGTAGCCAGTCATATTGTGCAATCAGCCGTTTGATGGTTAAGTCCGACATTGGTTGAAGATCATCCATCACCTCACGAAATCACCTCTTTCTCAGTCTAACCGACTTGAAGAAGCAGAGGGTCGAGAGTCAATGCAGAGAGTGGTTAGGGGTCACGTGAAACCTGTCACATGTGGTAGCTCAAGTTTGGTCCATGTGCTGCTCGATTTGGCTGCCTTTGACAATGATGGCTTGATGAATCGGTCAAAGTAAGTGTATTTTGAGCTGCAATAGTTGCTCACTTCCACCTGGTGTGGTTTGGGGATTTTCTGGTGATGATCTGAATTGTTGGTAATATGTCGGTATCTCATGGAGTTCAGCACGACACATTAAATCATGATTGTTAATGCATGCCTTGGTGCTCGTGCATTTGCATGACATTTTCCTCTCTCCTGTCAGTCACTTGCACACTTAACCACTCTCTCCCCAACGGCTTTCCCACATGTTGCATGTCATTGGCACTTTAACATGCTGATATGGCAGTAAACTTTGGTCTGCATAAAATGGAGCATTCCAGAAAGACTTCAGTTTCTCTTCAGCCAGTTTGTTGCCCTTACCACAGTACATGGAATTGAATTCTTAAACAAAATCTCATCAATGCAGACTCTTGTCAAACATGATGTAAGTGTAGTCAAATACTGATGATGATGATGATGATGATAATTATAACAATCTTCACCTGTCAGGTTCAAAATGGCAATCAGATTTGATACTTGGAAACAATTTTATATTTCCATGGACACACACATTGCCAGGATTAATTTACAGTTCCCTTAGGACCCCTGAAGGAGTGAGGTGTCACCTGACATCAGTCTCTGTAAAGTGGCTGGTGAAGATCCAAGCTGACAAGCCCTACACCCTGAAGTACAGGCCTAACAAGCACGTGGTGGCTACAAGTTCTAAATAAGTCATTTCCATGGAGCCTGAGGAGTTAAAAGGAAGAGGAGAAAGTTAAAAGGAGTGAGGGGTGAAAGTGATAGAAATGAGTATCGGGGGATAAAGGGATAGTGAACGATCTTGACCACCTGTGCTGTTGTGACACAACTTACATAAATAAAGAACTGAGCTTTGATCCTCCTGTCTGATTTTCTCTTCTTTGACTTGGCACATGCTGGTGACCATCCTGTGATCAGAGGTTGTAGCCCTTATTGATCAAATCTAGAACCTGATGTGTGACAGATGTCTGATTCTTTAAGCACTCCATCACCACACCAGTCATCATATGATGGACTCTTCACTGCTGACATAAATCTTACTGTCCTCTCCTCTTTCCTGGTTTTTAACCCTGGCCATTTCTTCAGTCTCTGCTGACTGACCTCACAAAGCCACTGGTCTCTCTTGTCATCCACATCCACATCACAGCTGCATATTGGCAGTCATTCAAAACTCCACAGGCCTTCTGGATCTTTGTGTTGGCTGAGCTTGGGATTAAAGTAGAGATGACTGTGAAATGGAAATGTCAATCAGCAGTGTGGCAGGTGAGCTGGTGGACACATTTAGTTCAAAAGTTGATGAGCACATTGGACACCTTCTCAATCAGTGGTGATCGACTCTGTGACACCTCCTGTGGCTCTCATCACCCTGACCAGTTTGTCCTTTTCTCCATGTCCACATCTTAATGCCATATCTCTTCTGTCCTGAAGTCTCTTCATGCTGTTACTTGAAGCCCACCTATCAAATTTTATTGCTGTGTTTTGTTAATCATTTCCTGAAGACTTTGTGACTGACACTAATTCTCCATTCACGTTCTCTGATGACCACACAGGACTGCTTTGCATCTCTAAAGGCGATGGGCATAGCAACAGTTGGTTCAGATCTCACACTTCTGTCTTCTTTAGGTATTACACAGCACTTTATACAACAATGGAAAATAAAACATTTGTTCAGAAAGATTAGAATTGAAAGTGTAGAAAGAGGAACACATACATTTATAAAATAAATAAGAATCAAACATAAACACAATAATTAACACAACAATGTCTAACCTAAAATAATTTTAACTTTAATAAGAGCAGAAGAAGGTAAAGCGATCAGTTACTTGACTTTCAGAGCTGAGATGTGAGCGGATCCTCCAGCAGCCAAACGTCTCCCTCTAGTGGCCATTCCATATATTACTTTTTAACTCAATCGCTTTGGTGCCTTTCTCAGATCAGAATTTCTAGGTTGTTGTACCGTGTTAGCCATTATGAATGTAGAGAAAAGCCAAGCAAAATGACACCTTTATTGGCTAACTAAAAAGATTACAATATGCAAGCTTACGAGGCAACTCAGGCCCCTTCTTCAGGCAAGATGTAACCAAAGCTTGCATATTGTAATCTTTTTAGTTAGCCAATAAAAGGTGTCATTTTACTTGGCTTTTCTCAGATCAGAATTGAAATTCTCAAAATTACTATCTGCTTTCTAGTTGTGCACATCATAACAGCAGATTCCCATTGTTTTGAACAAATAGAAAAAGTCTGGAGAAACAATCAAAGCAACTGATTGTGTACAATTGTCTGCTGTTTTTGACGTTCTCATTTGCTTTTGTCATCTCAGTCAAAACGCATTTTGCTTGTTCTTTGTTAATGAGTCTTTCCACTCTAAACTTCTACTCATTGTTTCATTGCTTTATTCATTCTATGTAAAAACGATGAACTACTTGTAATAATTTGTCTAGCATATTTATTTATGTATTTGGTAAATCAGAAATTTATAACAGTATTGAGTATTGGTCTTAGGTGATTCTTAACCTATAATCATGAGGCATTAGCTGAACCAATGATCATCCAACTCTCTACAATTGTTCAGAGGTGAATTCCATGAACCTTCAATGGAACCCCTATCAGCCTGTACAGTGGGATGCAAAAGTTTGGGCAACCTTGTTAATAGTCATTATTTTCCTGTATAAATCATTGGTTGTTACGATAAAAAATGTCAGTTAAATATATCATATAGGAGACACACACAGTGATATTTGAGAAGTGAAATAAAGTTTATTGGATTTACAGAAAGTGTGCAATAATTGTTTGCACATATTGTTCTGAGAAATGCACATACTGTTGTGCAAATGTAAATTATGATTCAAGAAATGCAGCAAAACTATTGAGAAAAACTGTATGAAATCATGCAATCTTATATAAACTATTGGTGATGGAAACAACCAAGGAGATGTTACCCCTAAGCTACAGTTGGATTTATCTCGTAATTCAGGATACCCAGATTACGTGCATGAAATGAAGCCACACATTCAAGGCTAATTATCATTAACAGGATGATTATTTCCATGCCCTCTTAAATTGCTCCAGTAGCTCATCATCAGTTATAATCATCTTATATCTAACAGTAATAAAGCAAGTCATCAAACGATCGACAAAAGAAAGAAGGCAAAGTTACTGGGCGAATCGTCTGGTGTGCACTGCCATCTACTGGATGGAGGGAGGATGATTTATTAATCTGTCAGTTTTCTCTGATCACGTAAGACGACTTGTATCGAGTGCCGTAAAATAATTTAATACTTAGGACCTGCAAAGGACTGGCATACTGCCCAGCGATGATTTCCAAATGAGTGATGTTGCCAAGGTGGGCTCTGGTCTGTTCTGATCCTAAATTGGATTAAGCAGGTTTTAGAATGATGACGATGATGATGGTGGTGAATTTAATTGTGAATTTCTGAACTTCTGCCTGTAGATCGGGATGAGCTCTGGCAAACCATAGCACTGAATTGGATTAGATGGGTTTGATGATGTCAGGTTCAAGACAAATAAAAACTGTATATGTACAAAAGAGCACAAGACGTGGGCACATATAAAAAATGCAAAGCAAATATGCTTTATAAGTAATGAATTAAAAACTTTGAAATGCTTTTTTCAGTGTCTCTGTGTTTCCCCAGACGGCCTCCATAATATTCAGTCTTGTATGTGTAGAGGATGGCTTACCATTTGCCATTCCTTTTATGTATTTATTTTAATAATGTTTGATGCCTTTGGTCTGTGTTTGGGGTCATGTAATCGGGTGGTCAGATGCCTCCCAGTTGGATTTGTGTGATGGATGACATGCTGCTCGTCCTTCTCAGCACTGACAGTTCTATTCATTTTTGACCAGAGTGATGACTCCATTTGCCCCAAACCTGTACAGACCCTCCACTGTGCTTCATTGTTGACTGCAGACACTCCTCCATGTCATGCTCTCTGGCTCTTCTTTAGTGAGACTTCTTTAAGGAGGAAATGAAAAATAAAAGATCTCAACATCACAGTGCAAACCTCACACTAGCCTGGCAGACCCTGTCTCATCATACAGTCACACTTCAGAAATGTGAATCTTGTAACAGAACAGGAAGTCTTAACTTTCATTTCTAAAATAAAACCTATTACTTGTTCTGAGACCCAGTCACAGCAAAACTGTTAAAAAGAGCAATGGATGTTTGTGCAGCAGCACCTCTTCATAGCATTATCAATAGTTCATTACTGAATGACACGCTACTGAGTTACTAAACGTGTCAGTCATCAAACCGTTACTTAAAAAGTCAGACCTAGACACACTTCATAATTATTTCAAACTGACCTTTTCTCTCTAAAACACTTGGAAAAAGTAGTCGCCAATCAGCTTCAGTCTCACCTGACACATTTGAGAAATTCCAGTTTGACTTCTGCACGGTCACAGTACACAAACGGCACTAAGACGTGTTGTAAATGACACTCTGAAATCCTCTGATGAAGGACATTCCACTGTAATTATGATGTTAGACTTTAGTGCAGCGTTTGACACCACCGACCAGTCTATTATACTGCACAGGCTGGGAACTGACATCGGGCTCATGAGCACTGTGCTGGTTTGACTGGTTTAGTTCTTATTTTTTTATATTTATATTTTTATTTAACAAACTAGTATGTACAGAAAGGAGCTGATAGGACTCCAGCATTGTTCACAGAAGTTAAACATACAGTAGTTGTCTCGCATGGCTCCATACTGGGACCTTTACTGCTTTCTCTTTAAAGGCTTCCACTGGGATCCACCATTAGAAAACATAATGTTAATTTTCACTTGAACGCTGATGACACCCAGCTAGTTACAGTATATCTTTCTTTTAGACCAAATAGCATTTCTCAAATATTGTCCTTGATTAGATGTGTTAGTGACTTAAAGGAGTGGATGGATGAGAAGAACTTATCTTTGAACATCAATAAAACTGAGTTAATTGTTGGAGGGAATGATGCTGATGGTAACGATATTTTGTCATCATTTAATTCATTTGAAATTCCCAATAATATTATTAAATCAGCCCATAATCAAGGCATTATCTTTGACTCTAATGTGTCATTTAAAGCACTCATTACAAAACATGCTTTGCCCTCTTAAAAATCTGTGGAAATTAAGGCATTTTCTAAATATGAAGGATACTGAGAAATTAATTTATGCATTAAATAGACTAATACAATGCGGTGTTCATTGGCCGCTCAAATTGTTCTTTAAACAGCACTCAGTTAATTCAAAATGCTGCTGTAAGAATTATTACAAGAAAAAGAAAATACAAACGCATAACTCCAGTTCTTAATCCTTACACTGGCTCCCGGTTAAGTTTAGGGCAAATTTCAAAATCCTCCTTTAAACATATGAAGACTTAAATGGCCGAGGCCCGGCTTACTCATCGGATCTTATCTTATCTTACTTACAAACCTGAGTGCATATAAAGATCTCAGGATGCCGGTCTGCTTATCATTCCAAGGATTAATAAAATAACAGTGGGAGGTCGCGCTTTAAGTTACAGGCCCCTAAACTGTGGACTGGCCTGCCTGCTACTATAAGAGATGTCCTTTCAGTCTCAGCTTTCAAACCCCGGCTGAAGACTCAAAACAACTTCAGTTTATAATATCCTGACTTGAGCTGCATCTCTGTGGTTATCATTGATACTGAAATATTAATAATAAAATATTTATAAATCCTGAGGTGGGCTGGCACACTGCCCGGGGTTTGTTTTCTGACTTGAGCCCTGTGTTCGCTGGGATTGGCACCAGCAGACCCCCGTGACCCTGTAGATAGGATATAGAGTGTTGGATAATGGATGGATGGATATTTATAAATGGTTTCTAATCCTTGACTATTCTGTTTCTTATTCTGGTACTCATATGTGGCACAAGGTGCCACTGCTCCTCTGCCAAGTTCTTTGCCTGCTTATGGAAAAGTCAACTTAGATAAAGGAGCACTGGAATCACTGGGCAGAAGAGTTCTTTCATCTGATTGACTGGCCCAGCACTGATTCAGCTGTGGAATGGCCAGTAGTGGGGAGGCTATACAAGAAATATGTATATATATATATGACATGTTGGGAAGACAACCATGTCAAATGGTGCTCCAACCGGAATGTCAAATGTGTGACGAACAGTGTAAAGTTCTAAAGGTAAAGTGCAATGAGTATTCTTTATCCTTCACTCCTACTTTTACGAGAGAGTCCTGATTCATTTCTCCATGGAGCTGCTCCAGTAGCTCCTAATGCCACCTCTGACAGGCACAGTCAGACTCCTTTAGGTACTCCAATAGATCACCGTGTGACTCTCTTTTTCTTAATCTGAGAGTTATTGTGGTGTGCTCTGCAGTTTGGTGGGTGTTATCAGGAGATGGTGAAATTGCTCCTCACTGATCCTCTGGGTTCTTTGGATTTCCACTCCTTCACTATGCCCAGTGATAGGAAAAGCAATTTGGTTTCCCCCCATTAGCTCCACCATTTCTTTCATAAATGCAATACTGCTCTTCCAGTGCATTTGTTGTTGCCCTTTATGAACTCCTTCACCAGTGTCAACCACTTCCTGTGCATCTTTTCAGGGTCAAACCCCTTGTCGAAGTATTCCAAGAATCTACAGGCCATTTCTAGCCAGAACAACCATTTTTGACCCCCCATTCCTTTCTTATCCTCATCTCCAGGTCTCCCAGGGACTTTAGTCAGTTGGCATCTTCATCGTCTTGACGCTCCTGCATCAGGTCAGTTTAAAACAGAGTTTGTTTTCCTTTATATCCCTGATTTTGCACTTGTGTGTGAGAAGCACTTGTCCCTTCTGTCAAATCTACAACAAGAACAGGACATCAAATTACGTGGTCATAACAGCACTTGCAGTACATGCAGTTCTCTGTATTTTTAAGGATCTGTCACTGAGAAGAAACACAAATCACTCCTTGTTCATCATAAAGGTGTAGATTGACTGTAAAGGCTTTAAAAATGATAGACTGCACTTACCGGGGGTCTCAGTGAGCCCACATCAACACAACCCAATTTGACAGCACTGAGTAAAAAAGTCATGAACTTCTCCAAATACAAATCCTCTTCTCCTTCATTTAAATGAATTTGCCAACACTTCTTAAATCCTATTTGTGCTTTGTCAGTCTTCGGGTATCAAGTGTTCCTTAACGAGAGACAATAATTACATTTAAATTATTTTAACACAGGGCTGCAACATAGAAAATGAGAAAAAGACAAAGGGGGCTGAACACTTCCTGAATCCACCATTGAACCGTGTGGTTCTCCATATGCAATATCATGAATAGTCGAGATTCTCTGGGTCAGATTTCTAGAATACAGAACTTCATTTCAGCTGCTGTCTTCATCCCTTACTGTTATGAAGCACTGGTGGGAGTTTCTGAATGAGGACACCAACACATGGTACTCACATGTGGCACATGGTGCCACTGCTCCTCTGCCAAGTTGTTTGCCTGCTTATAGAAAAGATCAACTCAGTTAAAGGAGCACTGGAATCACTGGGTAGAATAATTTACCACAACATTCAAACATCATCTGTTATGAACCAGAGTTCCCAAACTAAAACACCCCGATTATTACTCAAAATACCCACTAGAGGGGGTAATAACCTTCAAATCTTGGCAAGTCACATAAGGGGCAACAAAGAATCTTTATAAATAAAAGTTTTATTTCTACAAGAAGCCCTGCTTATCAAAAATAGGAGGGCAAGGCAAAGTCCACAGAAGGTAACACCTTCAAAATAGGAAATCCCAAAAGTAAACAAAGTCCCAATCCAAATATGAGAGGCAAAAAAACAAAAACAAAAGAACCCAAAAAATCCCAGAAAAATTACAAAAGGTCAAGAAGAAGAAAAAAAAAAAAACAACTCTCCACAACATGAGTGCCTTCACAATGAACTGTAGGGGACTGTGGGCAAGATTATAGACAAGTGACCTCACCTCTTAGGAAACCACCCACAGAACACAAGAAACACAAACAACACCATCTATCTGTGACAGACATTGCCTGATGCAGCTTAAGATCTTAGGCAAAGTTAGCTCAGTTAATATTCAGGTAGTTAAAGTCCCCCATGACTATAATACCAAAGTAAATGTGTCTTATTATTATTATTATAAAGATGCATCACTTGTGTCACAGGTAGGTCAGGTGACATGCTCATGGTCACAGTGTCAGCAGTGGGATTTGAATCCACAACCTCAGGTTTTGAGATCCAAAGTCTTAACCACTATGCCACAGAAGTATTTTGTCCTAACTCTGTTATCAGTCTTATACGCAAACGGCCACCACATGAAGGTACTCATCAGGACCTGAGTAGTTAGGAGGCTTACATTTCAGTCCTTCCTCCATTACTTCATTCTTCCCCCGACAACCAATTGCTTCTGGGCTTCTCCACTGTTCATTATCAAGTGGCCATTAAGACTTCTGCTGTCTGAAAAACACACAAAACACTCTGAACTGAGTGTGAATTCTTTTATGGACATGAAATCCACGGTGGTCTGAGATTCTTTAACTACACTCAGTTCAACAATAAGGCTTCTCTCTACTGGGGATTCTAAAGTGTCTGTGGAAATGACTTCTTCTGCCACTTCATAACTGCAGAACAGTGTGGATTTGTATGTGATATTGAAGATGCCTTCTTTGTGAAAACTGTTTGTTGAAATCCTTTGTGCCTCTAAATGCTGCTACTTGTGGGAAACTGTTGGTCACATTTAAAACTAACATATGGCTTCTCTCCTGTATAAATTCTTTTGTGATTCTGAAGAGAGCTACTTCTGGGAAATTCTTTGCCACATTTGGAACAGACATATGACTTTTCTTCTGTGTGAATTCTTTTGTGGCGCTGAAGATGGCTTCTTTGTGAAAACTGTTTGCCACATTCAGAACATTATCCGATTACCGATAACACGCATAAAATTCAGCTCTGCCCTTCAGAAACATTAAATATGGCACTATTAAATGTTAGAGCTTTAACTAACAAGATATTTTTTATAAACGATCTTATTAGTGATAGAAACATTGATTTTATTGCGCTAAATGAAACATGGCTTAATTCCAATGGGGCGGCAGTTTTAATCGAATCTGCGCCTCCGGATTACAGTTTTACTCGTGCCGACCGCCAGGGAAAAGGGGCGGTTTGGCAAACATTTACTCGAGCGATTAAAATGTAAAGATGTTAGTTTTGGTAAATTTAAGTCCTTTGAGTATCTCGCCGTTGTTATTCATGGAGATTCTCACGTTCTCGTATTATCCGTGTATAGACCTCCTAAATATAACGCGTCTTTTCTTGAGGAATTCTCTGACTTAATGTCAATTTTAGTTACAAACTATGATGCACTCTTAATAGTCGGCGACTTTAACTTTCATGTCGACAATCAGTGTGACCAAAAGGTAAAGGAATTCATGAACCTCCTGGACTCTTTTGATTTGAGGCAGCTCGTAAATCAGCCTACACATAAAGCAGGTCATAGACTTAGTGATTACTAAAGGACTTAAAGTTGATATAAAGCAGGTCACTGATATCGGTCTATCAGACCATTTCCTTCTACTATTTAATATAGAAATAAAGATAGAAAACGCTCATGAGAAGCATTTTGTTAAAAAACGCTTCTTTGACTCATCAGCAGCTTTAAAGCTTACAACTATTCTAAGCAATCAGTCCGTTTATAATGCCAGCTATAATAGCGAGGATAATGTAAATAGTAAAGTGGAAAACTTTAACTCTAAAGTAAGAACTGCTGTTGACATAGTTGCACCTGAAAAGACAGTTAAAAAATCCTCTAGTACTGTTATTCCATGGAAGACCCAAAGAGTGTCTGATTTAAAAGAACATGTCGTAGAGCTGAGCGTAAATGGAGGAAAACTAAACTAACTATCCACTATGAAATATTAAAAGTTAAAATAACAGAATACAATAACACTGTCCGTCTTGAGAGGCTGCTATTTCTCTAATATTATAAATAACAATGCTAGTAATCCCAGAGTCTTATTTTCAACAATTGACCGTCTGTTAAACCCAGGAACACAAAGGAATGCCCACAGAATACTTCCAGTGAAACCTGTGAGAACATTGCTGTATTTTTCACTCAAAAAATTAATGATATTAGAGATAACATAGTATATCTCCCCAACACTGCAGAACCTCCAAAGCCCCGGTACTCCGTTATAAACAAATTAAATGCTTTCACCAGGATAGATTTACCTGAATTACATAGTATAATCTCTCAACTGAAATCCTCCACCTGCGTCCTTGACCCAATACCAACCAGGTTTTTCAAAGAAATATCAGGCGTTCTAATTGACAATATTCTGGACATAGTAAATTGTCATTAGATACGGGGTCTTTCCAGACTGTCTTAAGACTGCTGTAGTTAAACCCCTTCTTAAGAAACATAATCTTGACCCCTCTGCCTTTGAAAATTTTAGACCCATTTCTAACCTGCCCTTCTTAAGTAAAATTTAGAGAAGGCAGTCATTATGCAGTTAAATGACCACCTCAATAAACATGCTATTCTTGATACTTTTCAGTCAGGCTTCAGAACAAATCACAGTACAGAAACTGCACTTGTTAAAGTAGTAAATGACTTATGGGTAAATGCAGACAGAGGCCATTTATCTGTTCTCATCCTCTTAGATCTGAGTGCTGCATTTGACACCATTGATCATAATATTCTTAGAAATCGCCTTAGTCAATGGGTGGGCCTCTCTGGCAGTGTCTTAAATTGGTTTGAATCCTACCTGGCAGGGAGAAAATTCTTTGTGAGTTGTGGTAATCAAATCTCAAAGACACATGATATCCGATATGGTGTTCCACAAGGCTCTATCCTGGGTCCGCTGTTATTCTCAATCTACATGCTTCCGTTAGGTCAGATTATCTCAGGTTACAATGTGAGCTACCACAGCTATGCTGATGACACACAGCTGTACTTATCTATAGCACCTGATGACTCCGACTCTTTCGATACACTAACACAATGTCTTACTGGTATTTCTGAATGGATGAATAGTAATTTTCTCAAACTAAATAAAGAGAAAACTGAAATTTTGGTAATTGGCAATAATGGATTCAGCGAGGTTATCAGAAATAAACTTAATGCACTAGGATTAAAAGTTAAGACGGAAGTAAAAAATTTAGGGGTAACCGTTGACTGTAATCTGAATTTTAAATCGCATATTCATCAGACCACTAGGACAGCATTTTTTCATTTAAGAAACATAGCTAAAGTTAGACCTCTTATATCATTGAAAGATGCTGAGAAATTAATTCACGCTTTTGTTTTCAGTAGACTAGATTACTGTAACGCACTCCTCTCAGGACTACCCAAAAAGACATAAATCATTTGCAACGAGTGCAGAATGCAGCTGCTAGAATCCTAACTGGGAAAAGAAAATCCAACACATTTCTCCAGTTTTGATGTCACTACACTGGTTGCCTGTGTCATTCAGGATTGACTTTAAAATACTGCTTATGGTTTATAAAGCCTTAAATAATCTCGCTCCATCTTATATATCGGAATGCCTGACACGTTATATTCCAAATCGTAACCTTAGATCTTCAAATGAGTGTCTCCTTATAATTCCAAAAGCTAAACTTAAAAGAAGTGGTGAGGCGGCCTTCTGCTGCTATGCACCTAAAATCTGGAATAGCCTGCCAATAGGAATTCGCCAGGCAAATACAGTAGAGCACTTTAAAACACTGCTGAAAACACATTACTTTAACATGGCCTTTTTATAACTTCACTTTAACATAATCCTGATACTCTGTATGTTCAATTCTTCATAATAACTATTCATGGTGGCTCTAAAATCCATACTGACCCCTACTCTCTCTTCTGTTTCTTTTCCGGTTTCTTTGTGGTGGCGGCCTGCGCCACCACCACCTACTCAAAGCATCATGATGCTCCAACAATGATGGACTGAAAGCCAGAAGTCTACGTGACCATCATCATCAGGTCCTTCCATGAAAATATGATGATTTATGTTAGGTAGAATGCCCAGAGGGGACTGGGCGGTCTCTTGGTCTGGAACCCCTACAGATTTTATTTTTTCTCCAGCTTTTGGAGTTTTTTGTTTTTTCTGTCCACCCTGGCCATCGGACCTTACTCTTATTCTATGTTAATTAATGTTGACTTATGTTTATTTTTTATTGTGTCTTCTATTTTTCTATTCATTTTGTAAAGCACTTTGAGCTACATTTTTTTTGTATGAATATGTGCTATATAAATAAATGTTGATTGATTGATTGATTGATTGAACAGCCATATGGTTTCTCTCCAGTATGAATTCTTCTGTGATTCTGAAGATGGCTACTGTCAATGAATTGTTTCCCACAATCAGAACAGCCATATGGCTTGTCTCCAGTATGAACTCGTCTGTGTCGCTGAAGGTCATAATGGTCAAGAAATTGTTTTCCACATTCAGAACAAGCAAATGGTCTTTTTCCAGTATGAACACGCAAATGTCTTTGGAAACTGCTAGAATTGGCAAATCCTTGGCCACATTCCAAACAGACATATGGCTTCTCTCCTGTGTGAATTCTTTGGTGGCTCTGAAGATGGCTTTGTGAAAACTGTTTGCCACATTCAGAACAACCATATGGCTTCTCTCCTGTATGAATTCTTTTGTGATTCTTAAGAGAGCTAAGTTTAATGAATCTTTTGTCACATTCTGAGCAGCAATATGGCTTTTCTCCAGTGTGAATTCTTGTATGACATTGTAGAGAACCACTGTCAGTGAATCTTTTTCCACATTCAGCACAGCCATGGGGCTTTTCTCCAGTGTGGATTCTTGAATGTCTTTGGAGAGAAAATCTGTCAAAAAATCATTTACCACATTCAGAGCAGCAATGAGGTTTCTGTCCAGTATGAATTGCTTTGTGCCTCTGAAGATCTCCCTTACGAGTGAACGTCTTGTCACATTCACAACAGCAATATGGCCTTTGTCTTGTATGAAATAACTTGAGATCTTTACAGTCTGACTCATTTTTTAAAGTTTGCCCAAAGCCTCGGCCACCATACAAAGCCCCCTGATCTGTGCAAAGCTCTTGTTGTTGGTCAGTATTGATGGTGTCTCTCACAGGAAAAGAAATGCACTGGAAAGAGGCTTCTGTTGAATTCTCAGATCCTCTTGTTGATTTCTTTATCTTCTCTTTGTCCTGTTTTTGCTGCAGTTTGCATTGAAGAGAAGTCTCAGCAAATGAAGATGGAGAGAAGTTGCCACTCTCCAGAACATCTGCAATGATACAAAGAGTTTTGTTAAATGTTTTCAGATAAATAAACCTTAACATTAGAGAGGTGGCACACCGGCTGATGTTACTCACTGACCCCTCAGTCCCATTCCTGAGGTAATCCAAGAAGAGTGCTGATGAAATTGTGACTTCGATGATAAAGTCTCTCTTAAATAAGCATTGTTTTCAAATTGAGGTTCAGTCAGTTCAATATACCCAAAATGCTTAGATAAGTCATGTTTCTGGGTGCACTTTGATATTTAAGGAACCCAAACATCTTTTTGGCTCATAAAAATAGTGGAGAGTGTGTGATCTGCAGATTGAGCAACTGAGACTTTAAATGTGAAGGTGATGGGGTGTAAGTTGTATTATGAGACCACTTGGAAAAGTGTTAAGTGTTTAATTTCATTGTCAAACAACAGAAAAACATGCAACCAAGGTGGTCTTTAACACTAGAATTCCTGAAGCCTATGAAAAAACCCGTAATCCCAGCCCACCTTAAATGCCTTCGCACCTCTCCGTCAGCATCTTTTGTGTTGTAAATGTGTCAGCATCTTTTGTGTTGTAAATGTGTCTATCAGCACAAGCAGCCTGCTATCCCATCCACCTGCCCACCGTCCACAGTTGAATTCGCAAAGAAGCTTCTCAGTGCTCAGTGTTTATCTTGGAGTGAAGTGCCTGCAGTTGTAGAGGGTAAATAATAGATCGTCATTTGGAATTAATACATTTCAAGTGTGTTGCGTGTCTACAACAATCTATGTAAACACATTGTTAAAACAGAAACGTTTTTTATATTTTAGTACTAATTGACACAATGTAGAAATGAAATGTATAAAGAGTGAAGCCTGAAGTCCAAATATCAAATAAACACTTCCACAAAAGGTACTAGTATAACAAAAAAAGAGCACATGTATTCAAGAATATAACAGAAGAAAAACAAAGCCGGTTAGGATAGGTGATTGATATGATAGCTCGTGTGGTGTTGCGGTAAGAAATGGCGACTTGTGATCAAGATGTCGCCGGTTCGATCTCGGCTGCCTCCCCAATTTACTATTTCGAGTAGCAAGCTGCTCTTATTGTTAATATTATACAACTAGCAAAATACCAGCGCTTCGCAGTGGAGAAGTAGTGTGTTAAAGAAGTAATGATAAAGAAAAGGAAACATTTTGAAAATAACGTAACATGATTGTCAATGTAATTGCTTTGTCACTGTTATGAGTGCTGCTGTTATATATATATATATATATATATATATATACTGTATATACACACACACACATACATATATATATATATACATACATACATATATATATATACATATATATATATATATATATATATATATATACAGGTGCACATACATACAATACATACATACATATTATATATATATAATATATATAATACACATATACATATATATATATATATATATATATATATATATATATATATATATATATACACATATATATATACATATACTAGCAAAATACAGCCAATTGGAGAAGTACTGTGTTAAAGAAGCAATGAAAAGAAAAGGAAACATTCTGAAAATAACGTAACATGATTGTCAATGTAATTGTTTTGTCACTGTTGTGAGTGATGAGTGTTGCTGTCACATATATATATATATATATATATATATATATATATATATATATATATATATATTTACACACACACACACATAAACATATATATATATATAAATATCTATACATATACACATAAATATATACACACACATATATACATACATAGATATATATCTACATATATACACACAAATACATATATATATACATATATATATATATATATATATACACATACACACACACACATATATAAACATATATACATATACATACATATCTACATATATACACACACAGCTATTTCGTATCAGTGCAATACGCTGCTTGTTAAAACGGATAACTCCCGCTCTTACGTGCAAGTCTGCATGGATATTATGAACTATCGTATTTGTTCAAGTTCTATTTAAATTATAAATAGAAGGAATTTTTATTTAGTCGACAGAAATATCTTTGGTAGGAATGGTAAAAACAGACAGGAATATTATTCGTGAATAAATCAACTCAAACCACAACTTATAATATTTTGCTCTCCATAAAAATATATCCTGTCTAAATTATACAAGTTAGAAATAAAGTAAACGTTAAAAGAACAAACATTCAAATTTCTTTTCTCTTATGTAATTTTATATAAAAAATAAACTTAGATTTTAAATATCCCAAAAGATTTTCGTCTCCATAAAAATATATCCTGTCAAAATTATACAAATTCAAATATGAACATGCTGCATAACAAAACCTGGAAATATAAATAAAATGTGTTCCTTTCAGCAATAACAAATCAAATCATTCAGTTGTCTTTGCTCAGATGTCATTTTAGAGCTGGACGCCTGGCATCTTTTTTTGGCCACAGGTTCGTTTCTGTTTGCTGTGAGGTTCTGTGTTGTGGAGATTCTCAGGATGGACTGCAGGTGCTCATCAGTGAGGCGACTCCTGTGTGCTGTTTTGTTAGTCTTTATCACTGAGAAGAGCTTCTCACACAGATATGTGGTACCAAACATGCACAAGGTTCGAGCCGCATGTAGACGGACTTTTTTTATTCTTCAAAATCACCAAAGCGCCTTGCAAACTCAGTGCGCTCAGTTTATCAGCAAAGTGCGTATTTGGGAAAACCGTAGTGACGACTTGGTTTAACATTACTTGGCAACAGGGAAAGTGGGGCAAATTGCACTAGTGCATTTGTGTCTCCCATAAAAGCAGCTACACTTGAAATCACTTTGTGATTGTGCACGGGTTAAAACGTCCGCTGAAGTGTCAGATTCTTATTTAATTATTCTGCTTTCTGTATCTTCTACATTGCATTCAGGTTACCCTGATGTTTTGTCTCATAGTGCCGTCTTTGATTAAATTCTGTAATTACAGCCACATTAGCTCCACAAATGAGACACACGGGTTCAATAAACATATACTCAGCCTCCCATCGGTTTTTAAAGGCTCTATTTTCAGAATCAACTGTTCTCTTCAGCATCGTGTGAGCTAGCTTCGCAATAACTTGCAGCATCATAAGCTACACTTGATTAACGCGGTAAGTGATCGGCAAGGCAGCTGAAGCGCTGCATTATGGGGTCTGTACTTTATTGTGTTACCAGCGCTTCATATACCCGGGCCATTAATAACAATAATACAGTATATAAAATGATCTCGGGGCGGATATAATTACACGCCGGGCGGATGTGGCCCGCAGCCCTTGAGTTTGACACATATGGACTAAATAGAACTTGAAAAGATATATTTTTTCAAATGTGATCGCGCAATTCAGATAGAGTTGACGCGCACTACAGCCTGCATGCCTCAATAAGTCATCCTCCCCTCGCTCTTACTTTTTTACCGTTCATCTAATGAATACACTGAGTATGGCTTTACCAAAACAATCATTGATGGCGAATAAAGTATCCATTATTCGAGTATGTAGATCGTGATATATATATATATACACATATATATATATATACCCGCGTATCGCAGCGGAGAAGTAGTGTGTTAAAAAAGCTAGAAAAAGAAAAGGGAACATTTTAAAAATAACGTAACATCACTGTCAATTTGTATTTGTTTTGTGAGTGTTACTGAGTGTTGCTGTCATCAAGGATTTGATTATCATTATTTCTTTCAATCAGGTTCGTATTTGGAGGATGTGTTGTGTTCAAGTTACATTCCGTGTTTGTCAATCGTTGTAAAGATGACAGGTTTCATTCAT
>NW_024385748.1:45000-61258 GCF_016835505.1 Polypterus senegalus
CGCCAGCACAGATTAAAATACTTGCTGGGGAGACGACACAGTCACGATTATCAACTGCACGCCACACATTACATCAGTTGCTGGGGAGACTCTGCTGATTGCCCACTGTTGTGACAGAAAATTAAAGTCATATTATGGACATCAAAGCCAGTATTACTGTCAGAGAAAATTACAGGCATTTTACGGATATACAAACCAGTATTACTGCGAGAGAAATTTAAAGGCACACCGACGCATATTACAGCCACATACAAGCCAGTATTACTGTAAGAGAAAATATTACGAACATATCTAACTAACAACATGCCACACACAAAAAAAAAAAAGGACACGTCAAGTAGGACAAAAGACACAGACAATCAAATCCTATATAAGCAACATCTCCTGGAAGAACGGTCAGCTCAGCAAGTAAACATCAACAAAAGAAAGGCTGAAAGACAAAGAAAAAAAAATACGAACAAATAGATCGATTAAAGAAAAGAAAATGAGTGTCAGAAAACGCTAAAAGAGAGAGACTCGGAAGAGCAAACCTTACAAAAAGTTGGCATTTACTTGCAGAACCAGGATTCAGCCACGGTCAGTTATATGTTGCATTATCAAGAGTTAGAAGTTTTCCAGATGTTGTTGTCAAGGTTATAGATGGTCCTGAACAAGGCAAACTCTTGCCAAACTCAGACAGAATATTTACAAGAAATGTTGCCTATAATGAAATTTTATAGAAAAATTTCATGAGGTAAAAATAGAACATTTTCCTAAATATCTTCTTCAGATATTGTGTATTACAGATTGTTACAAAGGTTTACACTAAGGCAATATTAATTATACTTACTGTATTGTCATATATGTTTCAATTTTATTTTTAATATTATTTTACTTTAGGCTTCTTGCAAATTTTTTTTTTTTTTTTGTCAAAAATATAAGACAAGAAACAGAATGAGATCAGGGTCCCTTGCCATTTAATACAGACTGGTCCTACTAATGTTTATGCACTACTGTTCTACCGTCCGTTATTGTAACGGGCTTAATGTCTAGTCTACATATATTGACACATACACACATATTATATATATATATATATATATATATATATATATATATATTTTACACACCCTTTGGGGTGCGAAAGCAGCTGTTGCTGGGAGTGCCAGAATCCATCGAGGAAGAAAAATGAAAAACATTATTTGTACAAATTCTTAATTTATCTATCCATTCCTAAGTAATTAAATGGGCAGGCTATTTCATATCA
The DNA here is from genome assembly GCF_016835505.1 of Polypterus senegalus. Classification (NCBI taxonomy): domain Eukaryota; kingdom Metazoa; phylum Chordata; class Cladistia; order Polypteriformes; family Polypteridae; genus Polypterus; species Polypterus senegalus. The sequence goes on from NW_024385748.1 coordinate 46,247, forward strand.
GTGCAATACGCTGCTTGTTAAAACGGATGACTTCCGCTCTTACGTGCACTTAGTGCTGCGTGGGTATTATGAACTATTGTATCTGTTCAAGTTCTATTTAAATTTTAAATATAAGTAAGTTTTATTTAGTCGACAGAAATATCTTTGGTAGGAATGTAAGTTAAATTTAGTCATCATTGCTACCAAAGATATTTCTTTCGACTAAATAGAACCTACTTATATCCAAATAGAACTTGAAAAGATACATTTTTTCAAATCTGAGCGTGCATTTTAGATCGACTTAAGGTGCACTACATCGAGCCCCGTGCTATTGTGCTCTGGCCTGCCTGCCTCAATAAGTCACCGTCGTTCAGCTCTTACTTTTTACCGTTCATTTAATCATGGGCCTCTCTACATTTTTGTTTATTTTCGGGTTGTAATGTTCATTAAATTTACATATCATCTGGTCCATTGGCGGACCATGCATCTCACACCTAGGCCTTCAGTACTGCTCCATCTGAATCAATCCGCCCCTCAAAAACTAATTTATCGTTATAAAAACCATCTAAATACGCAGAAATACAGTATAAAGAGCAGCTGCATATTATTCCATAATAAACATATAAGATTAATTGAAACGAGACTTCAGCCACATCAGATACGCTAACACAAACTCTTTTGCTCTTTCTGTTTCTCATCGATGGTGAATCTCCTGACCTCTCAATCCACGACACTCCACTAAGCTCCATCTACAGCTGGGATAGAAGGAGCCTAAGAGAAGACACTGAGTGGCCTCCCTCACCAACTGCCACCCTCTCTGATCCTCTTTAGTCGAACTAAATGGCAGATTTTGTTTTATTCCTCCAGCGTCTCACCACAGGACTGATTGATTATATTTTTATTCTGTTCTCCCTGACCATCTGACCGGACTTATAGTAATGGACCTAAAAAACTTATCTTCACATCAGGGTTCTACCTCTTTTATATTTGTGTTATGTAAGCACAAATTGATTATTTTGACATTATTTTTATATATTATTTATTCAGTTAAATATAACTATCCATCTCTAACTTGCTCTTTTGTTTCTCCGTTTATATTGTGTCAAATCACTTTGAGATACGTTCCTTATATGAAAATGTGCTATAGAGATAAAAATGTCATTGCTGTTGTTACTGACATGAGCCCAGCTTGTCAATTTAAGTGAGACTCACCGCCAAGTGCTTTCTGGAGTAGCCCTCCTGGTCTGTCCACTGAGTACAAGGTCTTTTTCTGCTCTTCTCCCATCTGTTTAATTTCTCCATCGTCTTCTTACCCTACAGATGTGCCTGCTGCGTTAACCACCGTCTGGTGTGACTGAGCGCCAATGTGTGTGCCAGTGTGCCCCGCAGCGGACTGACATCCATTCTCAGGCTGATGCCTGCCTTCCTTTGAAATCTGCCTATGACTGCAGTGTAAGAAAATGGATGGATGGCATCTGACAAGTGGAGCTGATGATGTGAGACTTTCATGAGGACGCAGCCAAAGGCACTCCCTGTGCAGTGGTCTCCATTGCCGCGTCACTCTTTGTTATTTTCACGCTCTTACTAATACTCATTTTTTTGTTGTTCCCCTCTTTTCTATCCTCCTGATCTTTATAAGGACCCTGCAGTGGAGGCGTCATCTTCAATGATGGACTCAACGCCAAAGCTTGGCCTTACTCTGTTAAAGTTCACCTCCATGGTGTTGGAGTAACAGAGGGGAGCCGAGTGAACAACTGACAATCAGGAACAGCAATCCGGTATGAGAATTTGGGTTTGTATCTTTTGTTTTTATTCATTGGACACAATTGTGATGACTGAGAAACCCAACTTAAATTAAACAATATGTCAATATGTGTCTTTTCTTCCATTAGTATGGGCCAGTGGTTAGCACAGCTGCTCACAGCTCCAATGTGATGCTTTATGCGGTAACCAGAGAGGGGCTGGGAGGGGAAGCTGACCAACAGCAACAGGTCAGTTTGGTTTCTCTGCTGCCTCATTGCAGTCAAATTCCACACGGCCTTCAAATGTTCTCTGTATGTCTGCACAAGACATCCTAAGAAGACAGCAGCTGATCCGTCCGCATCTCCTTAGCACGCGGTCATCCACCCTCATAACACGAGTGGCAGAGACGTGAAGTGGCTGGAGCATTGCACGCCCCTTCAGAAATGGTGGGCGGGTGAAGCGAGCAGGGGGCAAAGCCCCCTAGTATGTGTGTGTGAGTATATATATATATATATTTCATACATGTAACAGCTCACTGAATCATCGTGTTGTACAAATTTACTGTAAGAGAAAACGTCTGCCTGTGTGAAGACGCGAGTCTGTGGACACGATCAGCAGAGACAAATCACTCCATCTGAATGACTCGGGCACAGCATTAGGAAAGGACAGATGCCATTTAAACCAAAATCATTGCAGTAGATTTAGCGGCACAGATTGGGATGAGGGGCGGTACGGTGGCGCAGTGGTAGCGCTACTGCCTTGCATATAGGAGACCCGGTTTGCTTCCGGGTCTTCCCTGCGGAGTTTGCATGTTCTCCCGTGTCTGTGTGGGTTTCCTCCCACAGTCCAGAGACATGCCGGTTAGGTGCATTGGCGATCCTAAATTGTCCCTAGTGTGTGCTTGGTGTCTGGGTGTGTATGTGCCCTGTGGTGGGCTGGCATCCTGCCCAGGGTTTGTTTCCTGCCTTGCACCCTGTGTTGGCTGGGATTGACTCCAGCAGACCCCCGTGACCCTGCAGTTAGGATATAGCGGGTTGGATAATGTAAGGATGGATTGGGATGAGTTTAGGATTTAATTTTGTGCACATTTGTCACCTAAATGTAGCACAAACGATAATAACGCTTGTTGTTGTTATTGCAATTATTATGAAGATATGACTGTGAAATTTAATTTAACATAATACTGGTGACATGTTAAGGCTTCAATGTCACCTGTAGTCATGTGCTGGACACTTTCAGCTGTTCTCAGTTTTCATAAACCTTTACATTTTATTACTTGTTAGGTCAGCTACTGTTAGTCGTTATGCACTTGAGCAGCTGATCTCCATTTGTGTGTCTCACTCTCATGCCCACCTCCTACAAATGGCTGGTAGAATTTCTAAATGTTGTTATTTACACTTTCTTTTACGTTTAGTCACATTACTTACTTATTCCTGCACTCCTAGATGGCTGCTGCTCTTCATCATCTTCTTCTTCTCTACTGTCTCCTTTATTGATTTTATCCTCAAACTCTGGTAGCTCAAATTTCAGTTCCACAGAATTCTGCTGGGTAGCCAGTTGTCCCTCCTTTGTGTCCCAATACTGTAAAGTGGAGTGAGATTCATCAAAATTCTGTTTGGACATATTTCCAATTTCAAGGTTTTGCAGTTCAGGACCACCTGAGAAATCTTCAGAATCCTCAGCTTTAACTTTATCAATCTCCCTTTGTGTTTCTCCTCTTTAAAACTGAAATTCTTTCTTCCCAGCCCTCCATCTTCACACACAAATCCTCTGGTGTACCCCACTCAAGGTCCTCTTCTTTAACCTGCTGCAGTCTTTCCTCCACACCATCGTCTTTGGCTGAGGCCATGCTCTGTGTGAAACTCTTCTCTCCTCTCAAGTGTTTGCTCCTTTCTTATAAGATTCTCCTTTCAGATGGACAGTCCTGACCTGGAGGCCATTAGACCCCTCACTGCTTGACCATGTAAGCTGAATAGAAGGCTCCTGTTGTATCTGATCAAATAAAAGTGATAAAATTACTTCATAGATACACCAAAAAGAACTGGAGCTCATTTCATTGTTAACATCCAGTTTTAATCAAACATGGAAATCTACTAATTAAGTTGTTATGTGGGATTTGAAATTCTATGAATGATCCATGTTAGTCTAACAAGCTCTCAGCAGATTTGGAGTAAAAAGCTACTTGACAGCAAGACAAAGTCCAGCTGACCGATACAAAGCCAAGAACAGAGAATAACAAAAGGGATAATACAATTTGAAAAATTCAGGCATTGTCATTTTAAATCATCTGGCCATACTGGCCACACGGCTTACTCAAGTCAAGTCAAAATGTAGCAGAGACAGATCCAAAGTCTAGACCTGACCTAAACTAAGACCCCCATTTCAAAGAGACTCGGCCTGCGATGTGTTCATGTGCCACAAATCAATCACAGTGAGAGTAACAGAAAGAGACGCTGAAGAGAACACTTGGAGGACAATCACATATGAAGTCACGTTTGACAGCCACTACAAATGTTAAGAAGCTGCCTGACAGATTCAGTGGACCTGTCTGAATGGCTGTTGATCCCCCATCTGTCAGGAAGGGCGGCCCCTCCACCTGCCCACTGCTCCATATTCACAAGCACTCCTTCTGTCATTCCTCTTCCATTCTCTCTCATGTTTAGAACTGCAATGGCTTTACTGTCCCCCGGGGGTCACTTCAGCTAAGGATATCACAAGAACTGATATTTAAGTTCAAAGTTAAAACCAAAATTCAGAAAATGTAACAGGAGTTTCTTTTTTCCAATTCCTAAATAAAGATGTACGCATCCAAATCAAACAACCATAAGGACAGACAGGAGTGGCGCCTTGATTAAAGGCTAAATGGTGGGCTCAAATGAGAGCAGGGCAGGGGACAGGATCGAGGTTTGCATGAAGAACTGAAATACTTGTCAATCAACTGAGAAATATTACAAGTGGATATGTTATAAGTCAAATGAGGAACAGAAAAAGCAGGCTTTGCCAAAGAACATGCATAATGAGACTCAGTCCGATGTTGGGTAACAACAGTATAGTTCATTAATGCCCACCAAGGATTATCAGTCCATATTCTTGTGAGAACAGCCCGAGTCAGGGTGCGTTTACTCTCGATGACGCAAAGTCTTCATTACGAGGGGGAAAAACAAAAAACTGTCCCACCAACAGAATTGTCAGAATTGCTATGAAGGATCAAACCGGGCCTTGAGCCTAGTTAAAGTGGAATGTCATTACGGGCAGTTTGATCTCACCATAGAGTTAGTTCAGTAATTATTCACAGCTTTGGACTGGGCTATCATTTTTATACAGATGATACTCAACTCTATTTCAATGTGAAAAGTGAAACTCATCAGAGCTCTCTCAGCTCACAACACTCTTCAGTGAAATTAAAACCTGGATTGAGCAGAACTCTTTAAAATGAAACTGCAAGAAAACTGAACTCCTGCAAATTAGCACTGAAGTGCAACTTAAGAAAATGAGCTTCTCCTCGGCCACTCTTGGTGGTGATCTCATCAGACCTTCTTCTGATGCAAGGAACCTGGGGGTCATTTTAGATTCCTGCCTTTCTTACTCTGCCCACATAAAGAGACTTTCTTACTTCCACCTCCATCATGTATCCCATGTTCGCTCATTCCGCTCCTTTACTAATGCGGAGACACTTGTCCCTGCTGTTATCACATCCTGTATTGATTATCATAACTCACTACTGGCAGGTGTTTCTTCTAATCTTCCCTCACAGCTCCAGTTGATTCAAAACTCTGCTGACACGGACCAGCAACAGCGAGCACATCACAGCCATCCTTCTTCACCTCCACTGGCTCCCTGTGTCTTACAGGACTAAATATAAAATTCTATTATTAACTTATAAAGCTTTAAATGGCCTCTCACCGCACTACATCAGTGACCTGCTCCATCGCTCTGCTCCTGGTCACCCACTAAGGTCCTCTGATTCTGTGCCCCACACTAACCTGAACTCTATGGGTGACAGCAGGGCCTTCAGCGCCCAAACTTTGGAATGACCACCTGAAATTAATGAGGCCAGCTGACTCCATTCATTAATTAAAAAAACTAAACTAAAAACAACTAAAAACTCATCTGCTCAGGAAGGAGACAAATCCACCTGACATTCTGCCTCCTCTTTCAGTCTTCCTCTCTGTCCAGATGCTCAGAATGATCCGTGTCTGTCTCTGTGTGTCTGTGTGTGATGCCACAAATGAGGTTATTTGTTCAGACTTTTCTTTTAGTGTTCAATTTAGTATTTTACTCGGTTTATTGTCATTTATTGTATTTAATGCTCTGTATATCCTCTATTTATCTGATTAGCATTCTATGCAGAAAAGATTTGCATCTAATGTTAAATAAACCCTGCTGTTCTTTCTGAGACGCTGTGAAATGCCTTCAGCATGGGAAAGATGCAATATAAATAAAATTTTGATTATTATTATTATTATTTAGTGATTAACTTAATAGTGAACTTCTAGTGCCACCCAATGAGCTTTGGCAAACCTCAGCTCTGACTTGGATTTGGTGGTTTGATGTCAGGTTCAAGATATATAAATATACATGTAAAAAATAAAAGATGAAGTGACAGGTAAAAAATATAATCAGTAAAGCAAAAATGCTTTAAAAAATTAGGAAGTCAATACTTTCTGCATACAAAATGACTCTAAAAAGCAATAAACAAGAAACTCAGTGCTGTCTCCATTTGGTGCATTGTTTGGCATTAAAGTGTAAAATTAAAATAAGTAACACATTAAAACTTGTTGGCTTGAATGCTAAAAGTGTCACAAATCAAACAAGTGCGTTGGACTTGTGTGTAACCGAGTGATAATTGAAACCTGACTAAATAACAAAGAGGGGATGAGGAGAAGTTTGATGCTTTTAGCTCTCACTCACATGGCTGCTTGTTCAGTTGTCATCACTCAGTCTTTTTCAGTAAAACAAAAATGAAGATATTTGTTACAAATGTAATAAAAATGAACAGTTTAAATTTAGAGTAGAACATGGAAAGAACCTGAACAGACGTTTAAATGCAAGGTTGTATAGGCAGAGTGAAAATGTAGTTTATTTGTATAGACTTATTGTTATTTTAATACACTCACATCATACTGTACATGTGTTTGTATTGATGAGATCTCAGTTAAAAAAAAAATCCACATGGCACAGTTTGGCAGAACATCCAGAACAAAACAACACACGCACTGTCCACCCTGGCCATCGGACCTTACTTATTCTATGTTAATTAATGTTGACTTATTTTTATTTTTTATTGCGTCTATTTTTCTATTCTTCATTTTGTAAAGCACTTTGAGCTACAATTTTTTCCATGAAAATGTACTATATAAATAAATGTTGTTGTAGTTGTAAAGATTACTCTGGTGATATCTGCTTATCCGTGTCTAGCCATAAAAGAGGCAGTTGGGTTAGCAGTGCGAGTGGCAGACAGAATTTCAGGGTGTCACTCCTGTCCTGTCCCTAAGTGATATGTGACCTGAAGCAGCACAGTGCAGGCACAACACCCGTCTGAGCAGCTGAAGAGCGGACGGCACAGAATGGAATCATTCAATTCTTTACACCTCACTCAGACTCCCCCCAAAGCAGGCCTTGTTTAATATCCACTGTGGTCTTAATTAAAAACTACATTAGCCAATATTATAATAATAATTATTCTTTATGGTCTAATGGATCCTGCACCTTTGCCTTGAAAAGATCTCCCATTGCTGTCTATACCGAGTCTGCACGTTCCCCCTATGTCTGGTAGGTTCTACTATGGAGTCTCAAACACACCGGCGACCAAAAACCCTGCAGGTCAGTCTGAATGGGGGCTCTGAATCAACCCAGGGTCACTGTCTGAGTGTCTCCCGTCACGTTGGTTCCGGCCTTGTACCTGACGCTGCTAGGATCGGCTCTGGTCTCTCTCGACTCTCCTCACCTCCACATATTTCCTGCGAGTACTCTATGCGAACTGCAAATGTGATTTGAGAGAAGTTTATTGTGAAATGTCCAGCCTGGCATCTTGAATAGTTACTAAGAACAACGCACACTAAACTCGGCCTAAATTCAAATGAAGGAAAGCGATTGGCGTGCAGGTTACACGCCAGACTGCGTGGACTGAGAGTAGAAGTGAGGTGCGGGCGGACTTGTGGTGGGGCGAAGTGCCATCACCATTAACGATGAAGTACCTCGGCATATCACCGCGGCTCTCTTTTCTAACTCACATTATCAATGAAACGCACACTCCTTCTCTCTCTGATTGGACACTCACACGCCAGGCTTTTTTCTGTCCCCTCACTGCTCCACTTTTTCTTCACGTTTCCCACTCGATCGATGCTTTCGTTGCTTACCGACACTTTTCCCTTGCCACTCTGTCTTTATTTCCTTTCTCTTCTTCTGCTCCCTTTTGTGTCTGAAAGAGCAGACGCGCGCTTGTAAGCCAGATCGAGCTGTACACTCCTGGCTGAAGCGAAGGTGTGCACTACATAGTGATGGGACGCTCGATACTCAGGTTTCGACACTGTGTCGAGCTTTCGAAGCGCTGGAGATCGAAGCACCGCTTCGAGGCTTGCTTCAAATGCGCCCGTCACGTGATTTTGAGCACGCTAGCGTAATGACGTCATTATATCCGCGCAGTCAGCAGTCGATTTGGTCAGTCACTAGTCTGCTGAAGTGCTTTGGCTCAAAGCGTAAAAGCGGTTGTCTGTGCTATATTGATAAAATACGCTAACACGAGTTCAAATCCTAGTTGGGGCTCGCATATGTTGAAATAAGGATTTTGTATAAAACAGTTAAGTAGTACTTGTTTGAAAGTTAACAAATATATTTTGGAGACATTATGAACGATTTACATGGGGCACCTTTTTCCTCGGTGTGGAATTGTGTCCACCAAGAATCTGTAACAAATCGATGAGCATATTTTGCGTAAGGTAGCACGTATTGTAACAATCCAGAATCTATTCTACCCCATGTCGATCATATCACAGAGGCTAAGAAATGCTTCACTAAAGCCGACGTGGTCATTACACCAGTATATGCGCAAGACATTCCTCATTAAACGTTTTACTATTCAGTGATTCCCAGATCTGTTGCTGATTTGTATTATTGATTTCCAAAAGCAATGTGAGTAAAAGCGTGTTCTGCATAACTAATCACAACTGTCTTTAAAACAGAATCAGCGCCATCAACAGTGTCTTCTGCAATTTTAGGAAAGCCTCAGGATTTCTGCGTTAATGAGACAAAAAAGTTGTAAAGAAACTTTGCAAATTCATCCAAAGGTGAACGTAAAGATCACTCAAGTACTGAGAAGAAGGAGCAGCTGGATAAGCACATCTGGAGCCAAACTTTCAAAAAAGCACCTGACTTTGTCATGAACATTCCTTTAGTTGTGAATTCATCTTATCAAAGGCTGCGCTGGGGGGTAAATAAGTAATCTTCCGAAGTGCAGCACAACAGAGTAAATAATTGATGTAAATAGAAATACTGAAAGACTAAGTTTTTGCCGTTTCTGTATTCTTAAACCATCTTCCAGTTACACAATCCCCCGCAGTCTCTGTCACATTCAATGTTCTCTGCTCCTTAACCTGTCTTGTTACCCAAAGCATCAACACTCAGTTTCATTCAAGGCTTTACCGTCCTTCCTTTCATAGACATAAAATAAAACACATTTCCTCTACATGTCCAATAATAATAGTAAACTTGCAGGAACGAGAAAAGCACAAGATGAGAATATTTATGACAAGAGCCTGGACATCAGGATGAGAATGTGCCTTGTCACCCATTACGTGAGCTCGTCTGCCATCCCTCGGTTACACTGGCACACGTTACACTCTGGAGCAAATGCAATGGAGAATATCAATCAATCAATCAACATTTATTTATATAGCACATATTCATACAAAAAAATGTAGCTCAAAGTGCTTTACAAAATGAATAGAAAAATAGAAGACACAATAAAAATAAACATAAGTCAACATTAATTAACATAGAATAAGTAAGGTCCGATGGCCAGGGTGGACAGAAAAACAAAAAAAAACTCCAGAGGCTGGAGAAAAAAAAATAAAATCTGTAGGGGTTCCAGACCACGAGACCGCCCAGTCCCCTCTGGCAATCTACCTAACATAAGTCAAACAGTCCTCTTTGTATTTAGGGTTTTCATGGAAGGACCTGATGATGATGGTCACGTAGACTTCTGGCTTTCAGTCCATCAATGTTGGTGCATCATGATGCTTTGAGTAGGTGGTGGTGGCGCAGGCCACCGGAAAAGAAACAGAAGAGAGAGTAGGGGTCAGTATGGATTTTGGAGCCACTGTGAATAGTTATTATGAAGAATTGAACATACAGAGTATCAGGATTAAGTTAAAGTGAAGTTATAAAAGGCCATGTTAAAGTAATAACATGTAATAAAGTAATACCGACAATGTACACCTTCAGAAGTGGAATAAATCGACTGTATACGTAGAACATTTCAGATAAACGATGAATTTTGTTAATCATAAACAATGCAACATAACTATTATATGTGTTGTTACTTTTATTTATACTCACCAAACGTTACAGATCTACATGGGAAATGAACACAGGTAATATGTTTATAATCATTCTCACTAAAAGACACTGTCAAAATATACTAATGAGAAAATTGAGACACATTGGCCTTTAGGAAATATAAAAAAGTGTGTGCGCTGTCACTTAGGACAGAATGCATTGTTAACGGGACGCACTCTCTACTGACACGATGTCACGAAAAAAGAAACAGCGCAGTCCATGCAAACTCAAATCCTCCTTGATGTTTGATCTTATGATTAATTGTCAATATCAAATCAATAAAGTCATTTTAAGAAGATAACAAGTCTGCTATAGTCAGTTTAATCAACGCTACTTTTAAAAAGTTTCCTTATACAGAATATAAAACAGAATCTCAATGATACGGGACTCGCGAGTAGTAACGAATAATATGTGACACTGAGAAATTATAATTCCTAATAACGGGAACAAGTAAAACTACGACTTCCTAAAACGGACACTGTAAATGTAGGCATTTCAATAAATAATTTAGGAGACTTGTGTGTGCATTTCAATATCGATTTAAGAACTACGTAGGCCACCTGTTGTACTATAAACGGTAGCTCAAGCAGCACTTAACAGTAAATAGTCTAACAGGACAATGACTGACTGAAACGAAGATGCTGCGCCGCAACAATTAAGGTTCACACTGTCGTTCTGCATGTTTAGAAGGCGCTGGTTGGCTGAAACTGTTTATAGCGAATTGTCCCAAGTTGGAAGTGCCATATAGCGATCAGACACGAAAAGACACATTTAGGCATAATGGACAGTAGTTTATTTTTCTACAATACAAATTCAGTACGACACCTGGGTCTCCAAACACACAAATATGAAGCTTATTACATTTTACAGTGAAACTCTTTACATACACAATATAATTAGGGACGTGTGCCACCTGCCCGACTACGGTGGCCCAACCTTCCCTCGATAGCTCGATTCGCTCGCTATCCGTCCAAGCTTGTTAAATGGAGGAATAGAAAAAAAACTTTCACAAGAGGAGGATCAGCGACACGAACCTGAGCAACAACACCACTGAGCCACCTAATCCGGATAATTAACGAGCTCTGCACAACTGAACTACTACTACTGTTCTTACTGCGGCGGATGAAATATGTTGTTTGACATATGCACGTTAAAATGGTTTAATTGATACGAGAGTATCATTGTTGTATTCTCCTAATGAAGACGAAAAAATTATATGTATAGATGTATACTATATGACGTACGGTTTGAACAAAATTAAGTGTTCCATAAAAAGGTTGAACGATTTACCTAATCTTTTCATATATATATAAAGTTAATATATGACAATATATCTTTGACACTATGTATCAGACAAAGGAAATCACAGCAATCCACAAGAACAATAATTAATTCTCAGCAACTACCTGAATTGTAGCTTAACCATATCAACTGAAATGTGTAATGTCAATACGAATTACAAAATATAACTAGAGAGTTAAGTGTCAGATAGACTCTCAAAATTAAGAGGTCAATGCCTTTCAGTGTGCTGAGGCTTTACAAAGATTCAGTAACCAGTGACCATGTCTGCTCGAAGCCCTATCATGATCCAATCTCGGTACTACGCATGTCTGAGGCTTCTGTAGCCGCGTCATCATCTCAGTAGTACGCATGTCTGAGGCCTCGGTGCCCCGTTCAAAGCCTGTCATGACGCAATCTCATTTGTACGCATGTCTGAGGCTTCAGTAGCCGCGTCATCATCTCAGTAGTACGCATGTCTGAGGCTTCGGTAGCTCCGTCATCATCTCACTAGTACGCATGTCTGAGGCTTCAGAGACTCGTTCAAAGCCCGTCATGACGCAATCTCAGTACTTTGCGCAAAGCTTCCACTCATTATTTATTCAACGAGCTCCCGTTTGAAGTACATATGGCATCAACAGAGTTAAAAAACTCAACAGAATTCCCATTGAAATGAAAGTTTGTAGATGATCAATACATGTTAAATGATCGTGCCCGATAATACGTTGTGGCAAAAAATACAATTATAAATTATACATCATACAAACGCCGACTTGTTGAATGCATAATGCTGCAAAGAAGAGCTTTAGCAATACGGGTGACGACACATCTCTCACTATAATACTCTCCTAAATATCCATTCTTCGCCTCATGCAACGTTTTCATGCAACACTGAAGGTATGTCATATAGTATACATCTATATATAATTGTTTTCGTCTTCAGTACATACATACATGTATACATTAAAAAACATACATTATATACCACCCTCCTGAAAATAGTAGTAGTGCGGTAGCGTTACCGCTTCATACTAAAGCATACGTGGGTTCGGGTCCCACGTCCACCCTCTGTAAATTATGACCCAAAAGAGTCTGATTTTCTTTTTTTATTTTTTTTTATTAAACAGCAAATTTCAGCGTGGACCGGAAGCGAGCAAGGCGAGAACACTAGTAAAGATATATCAAATGGAAATGTGAATCTTGTTTTATGTCTATAACAAAAAAAATATTTGAGTAACGATTTCAACTGTTTTGTAGTTGTTGATGGCGGGTTTAAATTTTTAAATATTAAATTAATAAGGTGGAATGTGTTCTTGCTTTGAGTGTTAATGTGTTAGTAACTGGGATTGCGCCTCTATTACTGGAAGATTGCTTAGGAATGATACAGACTGGACAACTATGTGTTTTAGGAAATGTTTTATTATTGCACTGTGCTGTGACAAAAACTTTTACTGATCACCTGTCCGGACCTTGAAGATGTGTTCACGAGGGAGGGATGCTGTTGTTAAAAGCAAATGTTTTTCAACAGCAGGTCCAGATGTGTTTATCCCGCTGCTTTTTGTTGCCTCAGCACTCAATCTTTAATGCCGACCTTGATATGTGCACTGCTCACATTGGAGTGTCCCGTGTGTGTCGGTGTGCCGGTGACTGATCTGCGCCGTGTCTCTCAGCCTCTCTGATGTGCTCCGGATTGACGCCTTTGAATGTTTGGTGCAGCAGAGCAAATTCAACCTGATCTACCACAGTGGCTTTGTTATCACCTTATTCCAGCGTTTCTCAACCTTTAAGTATTTGCGACCCGAGTTTTCATAGCAGTTTTAATCGCCCCCCCCCCAACATTTTTTGAAATGTAGATGCATATTTGATTATACCTACTTAAGTTTTATCGACATTTATCTAACTCTATACAGTATTTATTGTTCTATTATCAGAATGTAGTTTAAGTTAATTTGTTTTGGTTCCAACAGATGTTTTCTTTTTTTCACATCTTCGCGCCCCCCTTTTTGTTACTTCGCGCCCACAGGTTGAGAACCACTGCCTTATTCAATGGAGGGTTCATGGACGTCAAATGGCAATGAATAGAAATGGATTAATATAAATACGTGAGCTGCCATCCGCAATTAGACATCACATTTTGATGATTCCCGAACAGATCTCTTATGTGATCCTTCCACAGTATCTCTCAAAATTATTTAGTTCAAATTGGTTATAAAGATTTCAATTCTGATCCTTTTTTTATCATTGTTAATTTTGATGAGTCTTTAAGTCGGATCGAACTCGGCTAGCACTACGTTCAGAATTTGAAAAGCAACCATCTTAGTTAATTGTGCCATTGACGGCGTCATTTCGTTGTAGCTAATTCGTTATTTTCGTGCTCCACAAAATATTGTAAAGTACTAATAAATGAAATATTTCAATACTTGATCGAATAATAACAACTGATTTAAGGATTTCACCTTTTCTTTCTCAAATGTGCTTACCTATATCATGGCAAAGTACAGGGATAAACCATTATTTTCCGTCTACTCCATTTTAATTAAGTCAAACCAAGGAAAACATTTAAGGCTATTAAATGTGATCTCAAGAAAAGATGAGGGTTAATTCTAATACTAATAACAGGAGCGATTATAATGATACAGTGCAAAGGTAAATACTAATTGAAAGAGCCGGGAATCCATGCGTGAGGCGTCTTATTTTAACTCTTGCTAGCGTATAGTGCATTCTGCTTGTCGGCGTTAGTTATTTATATATTGATATTTTTAGACATCAGACACTAGAAGTTGCTGACGAACCCTTCTCTTCGTTGTCAGTCTGTAGCAGCGAAAAATAAAAGCAATAAGAGTTATAACAGACGTCATTGAAGTGGATCATGAGTTTGTGTAATGTTAATGAAAATGGCCAGGAGGGGTCACTAAAGAGGTGAGTGTCAAATGCTTCGAAGCTTCGATACGATTTCCGACACAATTGCTTCAAACGTTTTGATGCTTCATGAGGCTTCACTCCGCCCATCACTAGCACTACAGGTATGGTCGTGACGCATGCGCAAATGATAGGTTTGCCTCTCCATCGTCGCAAGCGGATGACGCACTTTTATGTCTTATCCGCTTTATCGCTTTCTCGGAGCTCATGGTCCTTTATGCGAATCAGACACTTCTGTCCAGACTTTTTCTACGCCACAAGAACCAGCAAAAACGCTAAAGATAAGATAAGATCGAACCGCGCAAGTCGCGCATGAGTGGAATTATTCGACGATGACGGAAGACGAGACACGCTAAGCGGTTATTGATTTTAGGTGGTGATTCACACATTTGACCTGTGAGCGCGTATTTTTATATTCCTTTACGGCATACTGGTGTCTGCACAGAGTCACTCTCTTGTCATTTTATGAATTTATTGTAAATGACGGGGGTCACTCACTTCGAGCCGGCGTAATGTCCGATTTGGGGTCAAGGGGGT
>NW_024385749.1:0-17750 GCF_016835505.1 Polypterus senegalus
AAACCCGGGTTAAGGGGGGTTCAGGTTACCTTCAACTCTAACTCTGTGGAAAAGTCAAATACTCTGGTAAAAGCAGTTCTAAATGATGAAACCCCAGTACCTCAAAGTTAGAACTGTTTGGGTGGTTTCCCAATTGTTTTAAGGCACTTTAACATTCCTCAATTTGATATTGACTTTAAATTTGGGGAAAAAATGAAGTTTAGTGAAACCTAAGGCTTAACTTCACTGTTTTGAAAACACTTGAAACACATCTGAGAAAGTTTTACAAAAAAAGGGAAATGTTTTGAACAGGTTTCCTGGTGCACATCAAGCCATCACACTTGTACAAAGTGAATTTTTAGGCCTTAAACCCTTTTTTGGGAATCAGGTTCCTTCAACTCTAACCTTTGGGAAAGTCAAAATATCTGGGTAAAAAGCAGTTCTAAATGATGAAACCCTGAACTTTTTGGATGTCGTTTGATGGTTTCCAACTGTTTTTCAAGTCATTCAACATCTCAAAATCACTGTTTGAAACCTATTGACTTGCATTGGGCAAACTGAAGTTGAGGGAAAATCAAGTTCTTAATCATGTGTAAACACTTGAAACACATCTGAGACATAGTTTTTACAAAAATGAACTGTTTTGAACAGTTTCCTGGGGGAACAAGCCGTCAAACACTTGTACACAAAGTGAATTTCAGGCCTTAAACGGTTATGGTGAATTTAGGTTACCTTAACTCAACCTGTGGAAAGTCAAAATACTCTGGTAAAAGCAGTTCTAAAATGAGGAACCCCAGTACCTTAGGTTAAGAACTCTTTGGATGGTTTCCCAACTGTTTTCAAAGTGCACTTCAACATCTCAAACTCACTGTTTGAAATCCCTATTGACTTGCATTGGGCAAAACTGAAGTTGAGTGAAACTCAAGAGTCTTAACTTCACTGTTGTGAAAACACTTGAAACACATCTGAGACATGTTTTTTACAAAATGAACTGTTTTGAACAGTTTCCTGGTGGACATCAAGCCATCACACTTGTACACAAAGTGAATTTCAGGCCTTGAAACGTGTTTGGTGGAATTCAGGTTACCTTCACCTCTAACTCTTTGGAAAGTCAAAATACTCTGGTAAAAGCAGTTCTAAATGATGAAATCCCCAGGACCCTTATAGTTAAAAATAGTTTGGATGGTTTCCCAACTGTTTTTCAATGTTGCACTTCAACATCTCAAACTCACTTTTTGAAATTCCCATTGATTTGCATTGGGCCAAAACTGAAGTTCATTGGAACTCAATGAGTCTTAACTTCACTGTTGTGAAAACACTTGAAACACATCTGAGACATAGTTTTTTAACAAAAATGAACTGTTTTGAACAGTTTCCTGGTGGACAACAAGCGTCACACTTGTACACATATTGAATTTCAGGCCTTCAAACGTGTTATGGTGAATTCAGGTTACCTACAACTCTAACTCTGTGGAAAGTCAAAATACTCTGTTAAAGCAGTTCAAATGATGAAACCCCAGTACCCTTAAGGTTAAGAACTGTTTGGATGGTTTCCCCAACTGTTTCAAAGTGCACTTCAACATCTCAAACTCACTGTTTGAAATCACTATTGACTTGCATTGGGCAAAACTGAAGTTGAGTGAAACTCAGGAGTTCTAACTTCACTGTGGAAAACAATTGAAACACATCTGAGACATAGTTTTTTACAAAAATGAACTGTTTTGAACAGTTTCAGGTGACATCAAGCCGTCACACTTGTACACAAAGTGAATTTCAGGCCTTGAAACCTGTTATGGTGAATTCAGGTTACCTTCAACTCTAACTCTGTGGAAAGTCAAAATACTCTGGTTAAAGCAGTTCTAAATGATGAAACCCCCAGTACCCTTAAGGTTAAGAACTGTTTGGATGGTTCCCAACTGTTTTCAAAGTGCACTTCAACATCTCAAACTCACTGTTTGAAATCCCTATTGACTTGCATTGGGCAAAACTGAAGTTGAGTGAAACTCAAGGAGTCTTAACTTCTATGTTGTGAAACAACTTGAAACACATCTGTGACATAGTTTTTTACAGAAATGAACTGTTGTGAACAGTTTTCTGGTGGAAAACAAATCGTCAAACATGTGTACACAAAGTGATTTTCAGCCCTTGGAAAGCGTTTGAGTGAATTCAGGTTTTCTTCAACTCTAACACTGTGGAAAGTCAAAATACTCTGGTAAAGCAGTTCTAAATGATGAAAGCCCAGTACACTTATGGATAAGTACAGTTTGGATGGTTTCCCAACTGTTTTTCAAAGTGCACTTCAAAAATCTCAAACTCACCTTTGAAATTCCCATAGATTTTCATTGGTCAAAAACTTAAGTTGAGTGAAACTCAAGGAGTCTTAACTTCTATGTTGTGAAACCACATGAAACACATCTGTGACATAGTTTTTTACAGAAATGAACTGTTTAGAACAGTTTCCTGGTGGACAAAAAGCTGTCACACATGTACACAAAGTGAATTTAAGACCTTGAAACGTGTTATGGTGAAATCAGGTTAACTTCACCTCTAACTCTGTGGAAAGTCAAAATTCTCTGGTAAAAGCAGTTCTAAATGATGAAATCCCCAGGACCCTTATAGTTAAGAATAGTTTGGATGGTTTCCCCAAATGTTTTTCAAGTGTACTTCAAATCTCAAACTCACTTTTGAAATTCCCATTGATTTGCATTGGAAAACTGAAGTTCAGTGGAACTCAATGAGTCTTAACTTCACTGTTGTGAAAACACTTGAAACACATCTGAGACATAGTTTTTTACAAAAATGAACTGTTTTGAACAGTTTTCTAGTGGACAACAAGCCGTCACACTTGTAAAAAAGTGAATTTCAGGCCTTGAAACGTGTTATGGTGAATCAGGTTACCTTCAACTCTAACTCTGTGGAAAGTCAAAATACTCTGGTAAAAACAGTTCCAAATGATGAAATCCAGTACCTTATGGATAAGTACAGTTTGATGGTTTCCCAACTGTTTTCAAAGTACTCCCAAAATCTCAAACTCACTGTTTGAAATTCCCATAGATTTTCATTGGGCAAAAACTGAAGTTGAGTGAAACTCAAGGAGTCTTAACTTCTATGTTGTTAAACCACATGAAACACATCTGTGACATAGTTTTTACAGAAATGAACTGTTTTGAAACTTGGTTTCCTGGTGGAGAAAAAGCTGTCCTGCGTGTACCTAGAAGTGAATTTAAGACCTTGAAGCGTGTTGTGGTGAAATCGGGTGAAACTTCACCTCTAACTCTGTGTGGAAAGTCAAAATACTCTGGTAAAGCAGTTCTAATTGATGAAATTCCCAGGACCCTTATAGTTAAGAATAGTTTGGATGGTTTCCCAACTGTTTTTCAAAGTGCACTTCAACATCCTCAAACTCACTTTTGGGGAAATTCCCATTGGTTGTGTGGGCCAAAACTGAAGTTCAGTGGAACTCAATGAGTCTTAACTTCACTGTTGTGAAAACACTTGAAACACATCTAGAGACATATTTTTTACAAAATGAACTGTTTTGAACAGTTTCTAGTGGACATCAAGCCGTCACACTTGTACACCACAAAGTGAATTTCAGGCCTTGAAGCACGTGTTATAGGTGAATTCAGGTTACCTTTAAACTTTCTAACTCTGTGGAAGAAGTCAAAATACTCTGGTAAGCAGTTCTAAATGAAATCCCCAGTACCCTTGAATAAGTACAGTTGGATGGTTTCCCAACTGTTTTCAAAGTGCACTTCAACATCTCAAACTCACTCTTTGAAATTTAGATTTTCATTGGGCAAAACTGAAGTTGAGTGAAACTCAAGGGTCATAACTTCTATATTTGTGTAAACACTTGAAACACATCCTGAGACATAGTTTTGCAAAATGAACTGTTTTGAACAGTTTCCTGAAAATTGGACAACAGAAAACCGTCACACTTGTACACAAAAGTGAATTTTAAGGCCTTGAAAGCGTGTTACATGGTGAATTCAGGTTACCTTCAACTCCTAACTCTGTGGAAAGTCAAATACTCTGGTAAAAAGCAGTTCTAACTGATGAAACCCCCAGTACCCTTAAGGTTAGAACTGTTTGGATGGTTTCCCAACTGTTTTTAAAAATTTTTACTTATTCAACATCTCAAACTCACTGTTTAAATCACTATTGACTTGCATTGGGCAAAAACTGGGGTGAGTGAAACTCAAGGAACTTAACTTCACTGTTGTGAAAACAATTGAAACATCTGAGACATAGTTTTTACAAAATGAACTGTTTTGAACTTAGTTTCCAGGTGGACATCAATGCGTCACACTTGTTCACAAAAGTGAATTTCAGGCATGACGTACATGGTGAATTCAGGTTACCTTCAACTCTAACTCTGTGGAAAGTCAAAATATTCAGGTAAAAGCAGTTCTAAATAATGACACCCCCAGTACCCATGGGTTAAGAACTCTTTGGATGAGATTTCAAAGCTGGCAAAGTGCACTTCAACATCTCAAATTCACTGTTTAAATCCCTATTGACTTGCATTGGGCAAAAACTGAAGTTGGTGGCTCAGAGTCCTTAACTTCACTGTTGTGAAAACACTTGAAACACATCTGAGACACTGGATTTTGCAAAATAGACTTCTTTTGAACAGTTTCTGGTGGACAAGCCGTCACTACTTGTACACAAATTGAATTTCAGGCCTTGGGAAACGTGTTATGGGTGAATTCAGGTTACCTGGCACCTAACTCTGTGGAAAGTCAAAATACTCACAGTTTAAGCAGTTCTAAATAAGTAAAGAAACCCCAGTACCCTTAAGGTTAAGAACTGTTTGGATGGTTTCCCAACTGTTTTCAAAGTGGACTTCAACATCTCAAACTCACTGTTTGAAATCACTATTGACTTGCATTGGGCAAAAACTGAAGTTGAGTGAAACTCAAGGAGTCTTAACTTCACTGTTGTGAAAACAATTGAAACACATCTGAGACATAGTTTTTACAAAATGAACTATTTTGAACAGTTTCAGGTGGACATCAAGCCCGTCACACTTGTACACAAAGAGTGAATTTCAGGCCTTGAAACGTGTTATGGTGAATTCAGGTTACCTTCAACTCTAACTCTGTGGAAAATTCAAAATACTCTGGTAAAAGCAGTTCTAAATGATGAAATCCCAATGCAGCTTATGGATAAGTACAGTTTGGATGGTTTCCCAACTGTTTTTCAAGTGCACTTCAACATCTCAAACTCACTGTTTGAAATTCCCATAGATTTTCATTGGGCAAAAACTGAAGTTGAGTAAAATTCAAGGTCTTAACTTCTATGTTTGGCCAGCGAAACACATCTGTGACATAGTTTTTTACAGAAATGAACTGTTTTGAACAGTTTCCTGGTGGACATCAAGCCGTCACACTTGTACACAAAGTGAATTTCAGGCCTTGAAACGTGGTATAATTTAGATTTGGGTTACCTTCAAGCTCTAACTCTGTGGAAAGTCAAAATACTCTGGTAAAAGCAGTTCTAAATGATGAAATCCCAGTACCCTTATGGATAAATTACAGTTTGGATGGTTTCCCAGCTGTTTTCAAGTACACTTCAACATCTCAAACTCACTGTTGAAATTCCTTAGTTACACCATTGGGCAAAAACTGAAGTTGAGTGAAACTCAAGGAGTCTTAACTTCTATGTTGTGAAACCACATGAAACACATCTATGACATAGTTTTACAGAAATGAACTGTTGTGAAGACAGTTTCTGGTGGAAAACAAATCGTCAAACATGTGTACACAAAGTGATTTTCAGCCCTTAGGCGTTAGGCATTCCAGGTTTCCTTCAGCTCTAACACTGTGGAAAGTCAAAAATACTCTGGTAAAGCAGTTCTAAATGATGAAATCCCCAGTACCCATATGGATAAGTACAGTTTGGTTGGTTTAGCTGTTTCTGCAGTACACTTCAACATCTCAAACTCACTCTTTGAGGTTCCCATACATTTTCATTGGTCAAAAACTGAAGTTGAGTGAAACTCAAGGAGTCTTAACTTCTATGTTGTGAAACCACATGAAACACATCTGTGACATAGTTTTTTACAGAAATGAACTGTTTAGATCAGTTTCCTGGTGGACAAAAGCTGTCTACGTGTACATAAAGTGAATTTGAACCTTGAAACGCGTTATGGTGAAATCAGGTTAACTTCACCTCTATGCTCTGTGGAAAGTCAAAATACTCTGGTAAAGCAGTTTCTAAATGATGAAATCCCCAGGACCCATATAGTTAAGAATAGTTTTGGAAGGTTTCCCAACTGTTTTTCAAAGTACACTTCAACATCTCAAACTCACTTTTTAGAATTCCCATTGATTTGCATTGGGTAAAACTGAAGTTCAGTGGAACTCAATGAGTCTTAACTTCACTGTTGAAAACACTTGAAACACATCTAGGGAAGCTTGCAGAACACAAAATCAACTGTTATTTTGAACAGTTTTGGGTGGACAACAAGCCGTCACGCACTTGTAAACAAAGTGAATTTCAGGCCTTGGGGAAACGTGTTATGGTGAATTTAGGTTACCTTCAACTGTAACTCTGTGGAAAGTCAAAATACTCTGGATTTAAAAGCAGTTCTAAATGATAGAAACCCCAGTACCCTTAAGGTTAAGAACTGTTTGGATGGTTTTCCCAACTGATTTCAAAGTGCACTTCAAGCATCTCAAACTCACTGTTTGGGAAATCCTATTGACTTTGCATTGGGCAAAAACTGAAGTTAGTGAAACTCAAAGGAGTCTTAACTTCTATGATGTGAAACAACTTGAAACACATCTGTGACATAGTTTTTACAGAAATGAACTGTTGTGAACAGTTTTCTGAGTGGAAAACAAATCGTCAAGCAATGTGTACACAAAGTGATTTTCAGCCTTAGGCGTTGCATGGTGAATTCAAGGTTTCCTTCCGGCTTTCTAACACTGTGGAAATTAAAATACTCTGGTAGCAGTTCAATGGTGATGCAGTGCCACTTATGGATAAGTACAGTTTAAGGATGGTTTCCCAACAGTTTTTCAAGGTACTTCAACATCTCAAACTCACTCTTTGAAATTCCCATAGATTTTCATTGGGCAAAAACAGAAGTTGAGTGAAACTCAAAAGGAGTCATAACTTCTATGTTGTGAAACCACATGAAACACATCTGTGACATAGTTTTGAAATGAACTGTTTAGAACAGTTTCCTGGTGGACAAAAAGCTGTCACACATGTACACAAAGTGAATTTAAGACAACTTGAGCGTGTTAGCATGGTGAAATCAGGACAACTGCCTCTAACTTCTGTGGAAAGTCAAATTCTCTAGTAAAAGGCTGATTTCCTAAATGATGAAATCCCAAAAGGACCCTTATAGTTAAGAATAGTTTGGATGAACTGGCTGTTTTTCAAAGTGCACTTCAACATCTCAAACTCACTTTTGAAATTTATTGTGATTTGCATTGGGCCAAAACTGAAGTTCAAGCGGAGACTCAATGAGTCTTAACTTCACTGTTGTGAAAAACACTTGAAACAAATCTGAGACATAGTTTTTACAAAAATGAACTGTTTTGAACAGTTTCCTGGTGGACAACAAGCCGTCACACTTGTACACAAAGTGAATTTCAGGCCTTGAAGCATGTTTATGGGTGAATTCAGGTTACCTTCAGCTCTAATAACTCTGTGGAAAGTCAAAATACTCTGTTAAAAGCAGCCAGTTCTAACTGATGAAACCCCAGTACCCTTAAGGTTAAGAACTGTTTGGATGGTTTCCCGCTGTTTTTAAAGTGCACTTCAACATCTCAAACTCCTGTTTGGAAATCACTATTGACCTTGCATTGGGCAAAAACTGAAGTTGAGTGAAACTCAAGGAGACTTAACTTCACTGTTGTAGAAACAATTGGAAACACATCTGAGACATAGTTTTTTACAAAATGAGCTATTTTTGAACAGTTTCCAGGTGGACATCAAGCCATGCACTTGTTCACAAAGTGAAGATTTCAGGCCCAGCGAAGCGATGTTATGGTGAATTCAGGTTACACTTCAACTCTACAACTCTGTGGAAAGTCAAAATATTCAGGTAAAGCAGTTCCTAAATGATAGCACCCCCAGTACCCTTAAGGTTAAGAACTCTTTGGATGATTTCAAACTGTTTTCAAAGTGCACTTCAACATCTCAAATTCACTGTTTTGAAATCTATTGACTTGCATTGGGCAAAAACTGAAGTTGAGTGAAACTCAAGGAGTCATAACTTCACTGTTTGTGGCTGACACATCTGAGACATAGTTTTTTACAAAAATGAACTGTTTTGAACAGTTTCCTGGTGGACAACAAGCCGTCACTTGTACACAAATTGAATTTCAGGCCTTGAAACGTGTTATGGTGAATTCAGGTTACCTACACAACTCTAGCTTTCTGTGGAAGTCAAAAATACTCTGGTTAAAGCAGTTCTAAATGATAGAGCAGCCCCCAGTACCCTTAAGGTTAGAACTGTTTGGAGTGGTTTCCCCAACTGACAAGGTACTTCAACATCTCAAACTCACTGTTTGAAATCACTATTGACTTTGCATTGGGCAAAAACTGAAGTTGAGTGAAACTCAAGAGGTCTTAACTTCACTGTTTGTGAAAACAAGTGCGACCACATCTGAGACATAGTTTTTTTAAAAAAAGGAACGGTTTGGAACAGTTTCAGGTGGACATCAAGCCGTCACACTTGTACACAAAGTGAATTTCAGGCCTTGAAACGTGGTATGAAAGTGAATTCAGGTTACGCTTTAAAAGCTCTAACTCTGTGAAGAAGTCAAAATACTCTGGTAAAAGCAGTTCGTGTTGAAATCCACGAATGCGGCTTATGGATAAGTACAGTTTGGATGGTTTCCCAACTGTTTCAAAGTGCACTTCAACATCTCAAACTCACTGTTTAGCTTGAAATTCCATGATTTTCATTGGGCAAAACTGAGTTGGTGGTAAAACTCAAGAGTCTGCTTTCTATGTTGTGAAAACACACTTGAAACACATCTGTGACATAGTTTTACAGAAATGAACTGTTTTGAACGTTTCTGGTGGACATCAAACCGTCACACTTGTACACAAAGTGGATTTCAG
The DNA here is from genome assembly GCF_016835505.1 of Polypterus senegalus. Classification (NCBI taxonomy): domain Eukaryota; kingdom Metazoa; phylum Chordata; class Cladistia; order Polypteriformes; family Polypteridae; genus Polypterus; species Polypterus senegalus. The sequence goes on from NW_024385749.1 coordinate 9,070, forward strand.
GCCTTGAGAACGTGGTATGGTGAATTCAGGTTGCAGCCTAACCTAACTCTGTGGAAAGTCAAAATACTCTGGTAAAAGCAGGTTCTAAATGGTAAATCCCCAGTACCCTTATGGATAAGTACAGTTTGGATGGTTTCCCAACTGTTTTTCAAAGTGCACTTCAACATCTCAAACTCACTGTTTGAAATTCCCTTAGATTTTTCATTGGGCAAAACTGAAGTTGAGTGAAACTCAAAGAGGAGTCTTAACTTCTATGTTGTGAAACCACATGAAACACATCTGTGACATAGTTTTTTACAGGGAAATGAACTGTTGTAGACAGTTTTTCTGGTGGAAACAAATCGTCAAACATGTGTACACAGTGATTTTTCAGCCCTTGGAAAGCGTTACTGGGTGAATTCAGGTTTCCTTCAACTCTAACACTGTGGAAAGTCAAAATACTCTGGTAAAACTGATTCCTAAGCCAAGTGAAATCCACAGTACCCTTATGGATAAGTACAGTTTGGATGGTTTCCCAACTGTTTTTCAAGTGCACTTCAACATCTCAAACTCACTCTTTTGAAATTCCCATAGATTTTCATTGGTCAAAAACTGAAGTTAGGTGAAACTCAAGGAGTCTTAACTTCGATGTTGTGAAACCACATGAAACACATCTGTGACATAGTTTTTACAGGGAAATGAACTGTTTAGATCCAGTTTTCCTGGTGGACAAAAGCTGTCCTGCGTGTACATAAAAGTAATTTAAGACGAAGCGTGTTATGGTGAAATCAGGTTAAATTCACCTCTAACTCTAATGGAAAGTCAAAAATACTCTGGTAAAGCAGTTCTAAATGGTAATCCCAGGACCCTTATAGTTAAGAATAGTTTGGATGGTTTTAGCCTGTTTTTTCAAAAGTGCACTTCAACATCTCAAACTCACTTTTGAAATTCCCATTGATTTTGCATTGGGTAAAAACTGAAGTTCAGTGGAACTCAATGAGTCTTAACTTCACTGTTGTAGAAAACACTTGAAACACATCTGAGACATAGTTTTTACAAAAAATCAACTATTTTTGAACAGTTTTCAGATTGAATAACAAGCCGTCACACTTGTAAACAAAGTGAATTTCAGGTAGCAAACGTGTTATGGTAATTCAGGTTACCTTCAACTGTAACTCTGTGGAAAATCAAAATACTCTGGTTAAAGCAGTTCTAAATGATGGAAACCCCAGTACCCTTAAGGTTAAGAACTGTTTGGATGGTTTCCCAACTGTTTTAAAGTGCACTTCAACATCTCAAACTCACTGTTTGAAAAACCTATTGACTTGCATTGGGCAAAACTGAAGTTAGGGGAAACTCAAATTTAACCCATGTTGTGAAACAACGAAACACATCTGTAAAAGTTTTTTTCGAAAATGAACTGTTTTGAACGTTTTCTGGTGGAAAAAAAAAACGTCAAACATGTGTTTCACAAAATGATTTTTAGCCCTTAAAGCGTTATGGTGAATTGGTTTCCTTCAACTCTAACACTGTGGAAAGTCAAATCTCTGGTAAAAACATTCAAATGTAAATCCCAGTACCCTTATGAAAATACAGTTTGGATGGTTTCCCAACAGTTTTCAAGTCCCTTTAACATTTAAAATCCTCTTTGAAATTCCATAGATTTTCATTGGGCAAAAAATGAAGTTAGTGAAACTCAAGGGGGCTTTAAATTCTATGTTGTGAAACCCCATAAAACATCTTTGACATAGTTTTTTTTCAAAAAATGAAATGTTTAGAAAAGTTTCCTGGTGGGCAAAAACTGTCACACATTTCCTAAAAATGAATTTAAGACCTTAAACGTGTTATGGTGAAATAGGTTCTTACCTCTAACTCTGTGGAAAATCAAATTCTCTGGTAAAAACAGTTCTAAATGATGAAATCCCGGACCTTATAGTTAAGAATATTTGGATGGTTTCCCCCCTGTTTTTTAAAATGCACTTCAACATTTAAACTCATTTTTGAAATTCCATTGTTTTCATTGGGAAAACATTCAGTGGGAAACCCTAGTCTTAACCCCTGTTGTGAAAACCGAAACAAAACGAGACATAGTTTTTTTCAAAAAAAACTGTTTGAACAGTTTCTAGTGGACAACAAGCCCTCACACTTGTACAAAGTGAATTTCAGGCCTTGAAGCGTGTTATATTTAATTCAGGTTACCTTCAACTCCAACCCCTGTGGAAAGTCAAAATACTCTGGTAAAAGCAGTTCTAAAAGTAAAAACCCCAGTACCCTTATGGATAAGTACAGTTTGGATGGTTTCCAACTTTTTTCAAAATGCACTTCAACATCTCAACTCACTTTTGAAATTCCATAGATTTTCATTGGGCAAAAACTGAAGTTGAGTGAAACTCAAGGAGTCTTAACTTCTATGTTGTGAACCTGAAACACATCTGTACATGTTTTTCAGAAATGAACTGTTTTTGACAGTTTCCTGGTGGACAAAAGCTGTCACCGTGTACCTAAAGTATTTAAGACCTTGAAGCGTGTTATGGTGAAATCAGGTTAACTTACCTCTAACTCTGTGGAAAGTCAAAATACTCTGGTAAAGCAGTTCTAAATGATGAAATTCCCAGGACCCTTATAGTTAAGAATAGTTTGGATGGTTTCCAACTGTTTTTCAAAGTTTCACTTCAACATCTCAAACTCACTTTTGAAATTCCCCTTGATTTGCATTGGGCCCAAAAATGAAGTTCAGTGGAACTCAATGATTAACTTCCTGTTGTGAAAACACTTGAAACACATCTGAGACATAGTTTTTACAAAAATGAACTTTTTAACAGTTTTCTGGTGGAAAACAAGCCTCACACTTGTACACAAATTTAATTTCAGGCCTTAAACGTGTTATGGAATTCAGGTTACCTTCAACTCTAACTCTGTGGAAAGTCAAAATACTCGGTTAAAAGCAGTTCTAAATGATGAAACCCCAATTAAGGATTAAGAACTGTTTGGATGGTTTCCCAACTGTTTTCAAGTGCACTTCAAAATCTCAATATCACTGTTTAGAAAATCCCTATTGACTTACATTGGGCAAAAACTGAAGTTCAGTGGAACTCAATGAGTCTGCTGCCTTGTGAAAACACTTGAAACACACATCTGAGACATAGTTTTTACAAAAATGAACTGTTTTGAACAGTTTTCTGAGTGGACAACAAGCCGTCACACTTGGCACAAAATTGAATTTCCAGGCCTTGAAGCGTGTTATGTGAATTCAGGTTACCATTCAACTCTAACTCTGTGGAAAGTCAAAATACTCTGGTAAAAGCGATTCCTAAATGATGGAAATCCCCAGTACCCTTATGGATAAGTACAGTTTGGATGGTTTTCCCAACTGTTTTTTCAAAGTGCAGCTTAAGCATCAAACTATGACTCTTTGGGAATTTCCCATAGATTTTCATTGGGCAAAACTGAAGTTGGAGTGGAAACTCCAAAGTCTTAACTTCACTGTTGTGAAAACACTTGAAACACATCTGAGACGTAGTTTTTTACAAAAAATGAACTGTTTTGAACAGTTTACTGAGGTGGACATCAAGCCGTCACACTTGCACACAAATTGAATTTCAGGTCTTGAAGCGTGTTATGGAGAATTCAGGTTACCTTCAACTCTAACTCTGTGGAAAGAGGTTAAAATACTCTGGTAAGTAGTTCTAAATAGTGAAACCCCAGTACCCTCAAAGTTAAGAACTGTTTGGATGGTTTCCCAATTGTTTTTAAAGTGCACTTCAACATCTCAAACTCACTGTTTGGCTTAAAAAGTATTGACTTGCATTGGGGCAAAAACTGAAGTTTAGTGAAACTCAAGGAGTCTTAACTTCACTGTTGTGAAAACACTTGAAACACATCTGAGACATATTTTTTTACAAAAATGAACTGTTTTGAACAGTTTCCTGGTGCACATCAAGCCCATCACACTTGTACACGAAGTGAATTTCAGGCCTTTGAAGCGTGTTATGGTGAATTCAGGTTACACACCTTCAACTCAACTCTGTGGAAAGTCAAAATACTCGGAAGGTAAAAGCAGTTCTAAATGATGAAATCCCCAGTACCCTTATGGATAAGTGATACAGTTTGGATGGGGTTTCCCAACTTCTGTTTTTTAAAAGTGCACTTCAACATCTCAAACTCACTGTTTAGAATTCCCATACATTTTCATTGGGCAAAAACTGAAGTTAGCAGTGAAACTCAAGTCTTAACTTCTATGTTGTGAAGAGCCACATGAAACACATCTGTGACATAGTTTTACAGAAATGAACTGTTTAGAACAGTTTCTAGTGGACAAAAAGCTGTCACACGTGTACACAAGTGAATTTAAGACCTTGAAGCGTGTTATGGTGAAATCAGGTTAACCACCTCTAATAACTCTGTGGAAGTCAAAATACTCTGGTAAACGGTTCATAAATGATGAAATCCCCAGGACCCTTATAGTTAAGAATAGTTTGGATGGTTTCAAACTGTTTTCAAAAGTGCACTTCAACATCTATGACTCACTTTTTTAGAATTTAAACTGATTTACGTGGGGCTGCAAAACTGAAGTTCAGTGGAACTCAATGAGTCTTAACTTCACTGTTGTGAAAACACTTGAAACACATCTGAGACATGGTTTTACAAAAAATGAACTGTTTGAACAGTTTCCTGAGGGTGGAAAACAAGCCTTGCGTCACACTTACATACACAAATTGAATTTCCAGGCCAAGGAAACGTGTTATGGGTAATTCAGGTTACACCTTCAACTCTAACTCTGTGGAAGGTAAAATTCTCTGGTTAAAGCAGTTCTAAAGGATGAAACTCCCAGTACCCTTAAGGTTAAGAACTGTTTGGATGGGTTTCCCAACTGTTTTCAAGTGCATAAAATCTCAATCCTGTTTGAAATCCTATTGACTTGCATTGGGCAAAAAACTGAAGTTGAGTGAAACTCAAGGAGTCATAACTTCACTGTTGTGTAAACACTTGAAACACATGAGACATAGTTTTTACAAAAATGAACTGTTTTGAACAGTTTCCTGGTGGACAACAAATATGCGCGTACAAAGTGAATTTCAGGCCCAACTAGCGAAGCGTGTTATGGTGGAATTCAGGTTACCTTCAACTCTATCTGTGGAAATTAAAATATACAGGTAAAAAGCAGTTCTAAATGAGTAGAAACCCCAATTGCCGTTAGGTTAAGAACTGTTTGGATGGTTTAACTGTTTTCAAGGTACACTTCAACATCTCCAATACTGTTTGAAATCACTGATGACTTGCATTGGGCAAAAAACTGAAGTTGAGTGAAACTCAAGAGTCTTAACCTACATAGGCGTGGGTAGAAACACATGGGAACATAGTTTTTACAAAAATGAACTGTTTTGAACAGTTTCAGGTGGACATTAAGCAAATCACACTTGTACACAATGTGAAATTCCAGGCCTTGAAGCGTGTTATAGGGTAATTCAGGTTACCTTCAACAACTCTGTGGAAAGTCAAAACACTCAGGTAAAAGCGGACCCAGTTCTAAATATAGGGACACCCCAGTACCCTTAGGTTAAGAACTCTTGGATGGTTTCCCAACTGTTTTCAAGTGCACTTCAGCATCTCAAACTCACTGTTTGAAATCCCTATTGACTTGCATTGGGCAAAAACTGAAGTTGAGTGAAACTCAAAGTCTTAACTGCTGTTGTGAAAACACTTGAAACACATCTGAGACATTGTTTTTACAAAAATGAACTGTTTTGAACAGTTTCTAGTGGACATCAAGCCATCACACTTGTACGCAGGTAGATTTCCAGGCCCAGCAGAAGCGTGTTATAGGTGAAGATTCAGGTTACCTTCACCTCTAACTCTTTGGAAGTCAAATACTCTGGTAAAGCAGTTCTAAATGATGAAATCCCAGGACCCTTATAGTTAAAATAGTTTGGATGGTTTCCCAACTGTTTTTCAATGTTGCACTTCAACATCTCAAACTCACTTTTGAAATTTCCATGGTTGCATTGGGCCAAAACTGAAGTTCATTGGAACTCAGTAGTCTTAACTTCACTGTTGAAAACACTTGAAACACATCTGAGACATAGTTTTTTAACAAAAATGAACTGTTTTGAACATTTTCTGGTGGACAACAAACCCGTCACACTTGTACACACAAATTGAATTCAGACCTTCAAGCGTGTTATGGTGAATTCAGGTTACCTACAACTCCAACTCTGTGGAAAGTCAAAATACTCTGGTTAAAGCAGTTCTAAATGAGTAAGAGCCCCAGTACCCTTAAGGTTAAGAACTGTTTGGATGGTTTCCCAACTGTTTTCAAAGTGCACTTCAACATCTCAAACTCACTGTTGAAATCACTATTATTGACTTGCATTGGGCAAAAACTGAAGTTGAGTGGAAACTCTCAAAGGTCTTAACTTCACTGTTGTGAAAACAATTGAAACACATCTGAGACATAGTTTTTACAAAAATGAACTGTTTGAACAGTTTCCTGGTGGACATCAAGCCGTCACACTTGTACACAAAGTGAATTTCAGGCCTTGAAACCTGTTATGGTGAATTCAGGTTACACCTTCAACTCCTAACTCTGTGGAAAGTCAAAATGCTCTGGTTAAAGCAGTTCTAAATGATGAAACCCCCAGTACCCTTAAGGTTAAGAACTGTTTGGATGGTTTCCCAAACTGTTTTCAAAGTGCACTTCAGCATCTCAAACTCACTGTTTGAAATCCCTATTGACTTGCATTGGGCAAAAACTGAAGTTGAGTGAAACTCAGGGAGTCTGCTTCTATGTTGTGAAACAACTTGAAACACATCTGTGACATAGTTTTTTACAGAAATGAACTTTGTTGTGAACAGTTTTCTGGTGGAAAACAAATCGTCAAACATGTGTACACAAAGTGATTTTCAGCCCTTGGAAAGCGTTATATGGGTGAATTCAGGTTTCCTTCAACCTAACACTGTGGAAAGTCAAAATACTCTGGTAAAAGCAGTTCTAAATGAGTAGAATCCCAGTACCCTTATGGATAAGTATTACAGTTTGGATGGTTTCCCAACTGTTGTTTTTCAAAGTGCACTTCAACATGCAAACTCACTCTTTGGAAATTCCATAGATTTTCATTGGTCAAAACTTAAGTTGGGGGTGAAACTCAAAGGAGTCTTAACTTCTATGTTGAAACCACGCATGAAACATCTGTGACATAGTTTTTACAGAAGCCAGAACTGTTTAGAACAGTTTTCACAATTGGACAAAAAGCTGTCCACGTGTACATAAAAAGTGAATTTAAGACCTTAAGAAACGTGTTATGGTGAAATCAGGTTAACTTCACCTCTAACTCTGTGGGAAGAAGTCAAAATACTCTGAGTAAAGCAGTTCTAAATGATGAAATCCCCAGGACCCTTATAGTTAGAATAGTTTGGATGGTTTCCCAACTGTTTTCAAAGTGCACTTCAACATCTCAAACTCACTTTTTGAAATTCCCATTGGTTTGCATTGGGTAAAACTGAAGTTCAGTGGAACTCAATGAGTCTTAACTTCACTGTTGTGAAAACACTTGAAACACATCTGAGACATAATTTTTACAAAAATCAACTGTTTTGAACAGTTTTCTGGTGGACAACAAGCCGTCACACTTGTACACAAAGTGAATTTCAGGCCTTGAAACGTGTTATGGTGAATTCAGGTTACCTTCAGCCTTTAAATCTGTGGGAAAGTCAAAATACTCTGGGTTAAAGCAGTTCTAAATGATGAAACCCCAGTACCCTTAAGGTTAAAAACTGTTTGGATGGTTTCCCAACTGTTTTCAAAGTGCACTTCAACATCTCAAACTACTGTTTGAAATCCCTATTGACTTGCATTGGTCAAAAAATGAAGTTAGTGAAACTCAAGGGGTCTTAACTTCATGTTGGAAACAACGAAACACATCTGTGACATAGTTTTTACAGAAAAAGAACTGTTGTGAACAGTTTTCTGGTGGAAAAATAAACAAACATGTGTCACAAAGTGATTTCAGCCCTTGGAAACGTTATGGTGAATTCAGGTTTCCTTCAACTCTAACACTGTGGAAAGTCAAAATACTCTGGTAAAAACAGTTCTAAATGATGAAATCCCCAGTACCCTTATGGATAAGTACAGTTTGGATGGTTTCCCAAAGTTTTCAAGTGCACTTCAACATCTCAAACTCACTCTTTGAAATTCCCCTAGATTTCATTGGGCAAAAAATGAAATTAGTGAAACTCAAAGGTCTTAACTTCTATGTTGTGAAACCACATTTAAACACATCTATGACATAGTTTTTTACAGAAATGAACTGTTTAGAACAGTTTCCTGGTGGACAAAAGCTGTCACACATGTACCTAAAGTGAATTTAAGACCTTGAAGCGTGTTATGGTGAAATCAGGTTAACTTCACCTCTAACTCTGTGGAAAGTCAAAATTCTCTGGTAAAGCAGTTCTAAATGACGAAATCCCAAAGGGCCCTTATAGTTAAGAATAGTTTGGATGGTTTCCCAACTGTTTTTTAAAGTGCACTTCAACATCTCAAACTCACTTTTGAAATTCCCCTTGATTTGCATTGGGCAAAAATGAAGTTCAGTGGAACTCAATGAGTCTTAACTTCACTGTTGTGAAAACACTTGAAACACATCTGAGACATAGTTTTTACAAAATGAATTTTGAACAGTTTCTGTGGAAAAACCGTCCCCTTTTGT
>NW_024385750.1:0-14205 GCF_016835505.1 Polypterus senegalus
CCAAGCAATGGTGCATTTTCCATGGATTTTGATGTAACTTTTAGGGTTTTGGTAGAATTTTATAAATTCGGAAAACAATAAGGTTTCCCCCAATAAGATTTGGATAAAAAGTGAGTCGAATTTTTTTTCCATTAAACAACACTTTTTTTAGTTTGGTTTTTGGTGTTTTTAAAGGGCTTTTTGAATTAAATTAAAACAAATTGGAATTAATCAAAGGGAAAAATGTTAAATTAGAACAATCTAGACGAGAACAGGCTATTCAGCCCAACAAAGCTCGCCAGTCCTATCCACTCTGCTTCCTCCAAGAAAACATCAAGTCGAGTTTTGAAAGTCCCTAACGCCTTACTTCACTACCACGGTAACTTATTCCAAGTGTCTATCGCTCTTTGTGTAAAGAAAAACTTCCTAATGTGTGTGCAAATTTACCCTTAACAAGTTTCCAACTGTGTCCCCGTGTTCTTGATGAGCTCATTTTAAAATACAAGTCTCGATCCACTGTACTAATTCCTTCATAATTTTAAACACTTCAATCATGTCACCTCTTAATCTTCTTTTGCTTAAACTGTAAAGGCTCAGCTCTTTAATCTTTCCTCATAATTCAACCCCTGTAGACCTGGAATCAGCCTAGTCGCTCTTCTCTGACCTTTTCTAGTGCTGCTATGTCCTTTTGTAGCCTGGAGACCAAAACTGCACACAGTACTCAAGATGAGGCCTCACCAGTGCATTATAAAGGTTGAGCATAACCTCCTTGGACTTGTACTCCACAGATCGTGCTATATAACCTAACATTCTGTTAGCCTTCTTAATGGCTTCTGAACACTGTTTGAAGTTGATAGCTTGGAGTCCACTATGACTCCTAAATCCTTCTCATAAGGTGTACTCTCGATTTTTCGACCCATTGTGTATTCAAACCTAATATTTTTACTTCCTATGTGTAATACTTTACATTTACTGACATTAAATTTCATCTGCCACAAATCTGCCCAAGCCTGTATGCTATCCAAGTCCTTCTGTAATGATATAACGGATTCCAAATTATCTGCTAATCCACCTATCTTGGTATCATCTGCAAACTTAACCAGCTTGTTACTTATATTCCTATCTAAATCATTTATATATATTAAAATAGCAGCGCCCTAGCACTGACCCCTGTGGAACACCACTCTTAACATCGCCAGTTCTGATGAGGTTCCTCGCACCATCACCCTCGGCTTCCTGTGTCTGAGCCAATTCTGCACCCATCTAAAAACATCACCCTGAATTCATTTCTTTTAACTTGATGCCCAACCTCTCATGTGGCACCTTATCAAATGCTTTCTGAAAGTCCAGATAAATAATATCATAAGCTCCACTTTGATCGTATCCTTTGTTGCCTCCTCATAGAATTCCAACATGTTAGTAAAACACGACCTCCCCTTCTGAACCCATGCTGACTGTTCAGAATAACTCCTGTCCTTGTCATGTGTTGCTCAATCTTATCCTTAATAATTCCTTCCATTAATTTTCCTGTGATGCTTGTTAAGCTTACTGGCCTATAGTTGCTTGGATCTGCCCTGTCACCCTTTTTATATAATGGGATGATATTTGCCATTTTCCAGTCCTTTGGAATCTCTCCAGTGCACAGTGACTTCCTAAAAATATGTGTCAAGGGTTTATATATGTACTCACTAGCCTCCTTAAGAACACGAGGATAAATATTATCTGGGCCTGGTGATTTGTTTGATTTCATCTTATTTAATCTGAGCAGCACTTCTCCCTCTACAATTTCCAAATCCCTCAGTACCTCCTTAGTAGTTGTGTTTACCTCTGGCAGGTTATCCACTTGCTCACTTGTAAACACCTCAGAAAAATGTAAGTTTAGGGCATCTGCTATTTCATGGTCTGTATCTTTTAATTCCCTTTACTATTCCTGATGAACTTGACCTCCTCCTTAACTGTTCTTTTACTACTAAAATACTGAAAGAATCTCTTGGGGTCTTTCGCCTTTATCTGCTATATTCCTCTCCAACTGTCTTTTAGCCTCTGATATCCTTCTTAATGGTTGCCCTCATTTCTCATATGCCTACGGTTCTCTTTGCAGTCATTAGTCTTATATGCCTTATACAGCAGTTTTTTCCTTTGCAACTTTTTTTAAATCTTTATTAATCCATCGTGGAGATTTTTTTAGTTTCCTATTACTTTAAAATTTAGGTATGTATCTGTCCTGCATTACATGTAAAACATTTTAAACCTGTTCCACTGCTCCTCGACTGTCTCCACATTTAAAAGCTTATCCCAGTCTATCCTACTTAGACTTTGTCGATCTGCTCAAAATTAGCCCTACTAAAGTTCAACTTAACAATTTTAGTCTTTGCATCTGTACTCTTACAAAATACTGAGAATTGTATTACATTATGGTCACTTGACCCTAGTGGTTCAATCACCTCTACACCCTCAATTCTATCCTGATTATTACAGAATACTAAATCCAGATAGGCTTCACCCCTTGTTGGTGCTTTAACATGCTGTGTTAAAAACAGTCCGATTACTTCTAAAAACTCCTGCTCTTGTGCTCCTCCATCTGTAAGGTTATCCCAGTTAATATTTGATAATTAAAGTCCCCATGACTATAATATCCCCTGTAAACTTGCCTTTTGATATTACTAAAAAGATGTGTGTTGAAATTACTGTCTGAATTGGGTGGTCTATAACACACTCCTAAAATGAGACCTTTTTCCCTAATATTTTCCAGGCGAAGCCACATGTCCTCACTAAGATGGGGCTCATCATCCAACTGAAGATGACTTACATTTAATTCCTGTTTGGCATAAACAGCAACCCCACCTCCTTTTCTGTTCTGTCTATCCTTCCTAAAAATGTGTATCCTCTATGTTACACTCATCCCCATCTTTGTTATTTAGCCAGGTTTCCGTTATTGCTATAATATCATAATTGTGCTCTGCTACATACAACTCCAACTCACTTACCTTATTTTTGATACTTCTAGCATTAAGGCAAGCTATTTTAATGTGTTAATCCTTCTATCTTTACGTGTTTGCTTAAAATTTACATTACTATGCATTTTTATTTCTACACCATTGTTTGTTCTTCCATGTATAGATCTAAATCTGGCCTGTCCTAAACTCCCTGCCCCCATTCCCTAGTTTAAACAATCCTCGACTAGCCTACACATACGCCTCCCCAATACATTGGTGCCCCTCCGGTTCAGATGTAACCGCCACGGCGGAACAGGTCCCATCTGTTCCAAAAGGAGTCCCAATGCCCCATAAACCTATACCCTTCTACCCTGCACCAAGATTTGAGCCACGCTAAGCCTTCTAATCTCCTCAATCTTACCTGACTGGCGTGGCACAGGCAGAACTCTCGGAGAAGACTACCTTGTCAGTTCTGCTCCTCAGCTTGGTACCTAACTCTTTGAATTTGGATCGCAGAACTGACAGACTACCCTTATGTATGTCATTTGTTCCAACGCGGACAATGACAACTGGATCCACCCCGCCTGGCCAAGAGCCTATCCACCCTTCCAGGAGGTCTCCCACCTGTGCTCCCGGAAGGCAACACACCACGAGACTCTCTCTCTGGAGCACACCTGCGCTTCAATCCCCTAATGATTGAGTCCCCAACTATCACTACCTCTCTTTTGGGAACTGGTTTTGAGGTGGCCCGCTGGGGCTCCTCAACCCTGCCTACCACCTCAGAATTATCACAGACTCACCGCCCAGCCCCGCCAGGACATGATAACGGTTAGACCACTGCTAATTCTGGGGTTGATGCCACCGGACAGTGTGCACCCTTTACCTTACGCCTTGACCGTGACCCACCTATTCCTACCTGTCTGGTCTGGAATCTCCTCGCCACCTTAGGGGTGCACACTTCTCTAAAGGACACCTGGGCCAAGTCCGCCAATTCTCTATTACAACGCAGGTCAGCCAACTCCTCCTCCAGTTCAGCACCCTGAGCTCGAGGTGCTGGATCAGCTGGCATCTCTTGCAGATGTAGCCCTCATAGACAACTGGCTCTTCCAAACCATCATCTAAAAAGTCCAACATCCAACAGGACTTGCATTGCACTGGCCTCATTATTAAAATTTGATTTGGGATTACTAAGCTGCCTTAACTATATATTTTTTTCTTTCTTAAAATTAAATTTCTTCTTCTTTCAGCTGCTGTGGCTTGCACAATACTTGCCACATTCAGAATATACATACGCTATTTTCTCTTCCATGTGAGTTTTGTGTGTGTAGTCGAAAACATCTTGAAAAACCTTTTTCCCACATTGTGAACAGCAATATGGCTTCTAACCAGTATGAATTTGTTTGTGCCTTTGAAAACTGCGTTTGTGAAAATATTTTGCCACATTCTGCACAACAATGAGGTTTTTCTACTTTGTGAATTTTTCATTGGCTGTTAAGATTGCTTATACATAAGAACAACTTACCACATTCAGGAAAACAATGAGATTTTTCTTGTGTGGATTATTCTGTGCTTTAGAAGATAGCTTCTCCTTGAGAACAACTTACCACATTCTGAACAGCAATGAGGTTTTTCTCCTGTGTGGATTCTTACGTGGCTTTTAAGATTGCTTATATATGAGAATGACTTCCCACATTCTGGACAACAATAAGGTTTTGTGGATGTGGATTATTCTGTGCCTCTGAAGATGGCTTCTGCTTTGGAAAGAGTTACCATATTCTGGACAACAGTTAGATTTTTTCACCTGTGTGGATTCTTCTGTGTCTCTGAAGATGGCTTATCCAAGAGAATGACTTACCACATTCTGAACAGCAATAAGGTTTTTCTCCTGTGTGGATTTTTCTGTGGTCCTGAACATGGCTTCTCCTTGAGAACGACTTACCACATTCATGACAACAATATGATTTTTCTGCATTGTGAATCTTCATATGCTTATTATTAATATCACTTTTGTGTGTGAATTGTTTGCCACATTCCAAGCAACATTTTGTACCCATATGAAATTGGATTTCTTTCTCCACTTGTTGTCTGTCAGTTTTCATATCTTCTGTCACACTGTTTGGCGTTCCTTCTTCACACTGAGGTGCCATTTATGGTCTGGCCACTCCATGTTTGGTCTTTACATGTTCAACTGCTGTCTTTTCAATTTCTCCACCTTTTCTCATATGTGAAAGACAGGCCTGATCTGATTAACTGATGACAAATCAAAATCAGCCACTTTTCACACCAAATGACTTGACTGATGATCAGCCAAATAGGCTATCTTAACATCTGATCTTGAATGATAAAGCATGATAAAAAGACAAAGTTTCAACATTACCAAAATACAGAAACATGTCCTTAACAATTTAATAGTTTTATTGTATTCCTAAAAAGAGATAACAAATTTGTGGTTTGTAATATATGTGCAAAAGAAGTCAGTCATTTAGGATTCTCTGGTAACACTTTCAACAATACAAACCTTATTCAGCATCTGAGAAGTCAACACAAAAGGGACTGGTGTGAAGAACAAGCTGTTCAAAGGCTGAGGTGACCAGCAAGCCTAGTCTAGCTCAGTCTCCTACTCACTTGGCCTCCAATAATGGCAGCACTTTGAAAACTGGCTTTCTGGAGGACCAATAAAAGTCATCGTCCTACCTGTGAATTCCTTATACGAGTGGGGACAGCAAGGGTCTGTTCAGTACGGCAGCACACGCCGTGGATGACAGGAAGAGCAGACAGTCCTCAGAACAGGCAGTGATGCTTATATTCTTAGATAAGAACCTGAAGCGCTCACCAAGACTGTCTTGCTTTCTTCTTGTCGTAGTCGACGGCTACAAATATCTAATTGAAGATTTTATTTTATTAGAAATGTGGAGTATGATTAAGACATGCTTTTTGTTTTGATTAGCTTGTTTTTGTTCCATTATGTGTGCATTATGGGTAAATGTTCTTTGTGTATGTTGTATGGAGTAGCACTTTATTATGGAATGTGAAGTTTATGCATGGCTAAAAATACATTTATTATTCTGAAGAAAAAAAATGGTATTATTATTGATATCAGCAGATCCTAATGGAATTGGCGATCAATATAAGCTCTAAAGACTCTGATCAGAGGCTTCCTACCCAATAATGTGTCTGAATTTGCTTTTTTCTTCTTAATTGTAATGTATGTGATGATATTTACATCCTCTAGAACCTAATCTGGCCTAATAAATAAACATACAAATATACCTGCTTGTGTTAGTGGGGCACAGTGTTTAGCACAACTGCTGTATTGTTCAGGTGTCCTGGGGTCAAATCCTGCCCACAGTTGTTCTACACAGGGGATCTGAATGGTGTTTCTGGTTATTCTGGTTCTTACCCTCATCCTTAAAAACATGCAGGTGAAGTGGAGTGGCGACTCCAAATTGACCCGATGTGACTGTGGGAGACTGAAGGGCCCAAGATCATTTACAAGTGAAGATTTCACACCACTCCCAACTTGTCCAAGCCATGCTGCCCCAGCATATTCAGGCTGAGAGCAGAACACAAAATGCTGAAAGAAGACCCTGTGACCCCTGAATGTCATCATGGCTCGTATAGGTAGCTCTTGTCACTGTTAACGTCAAAGTGCACGAGATTACCATTAGAAAGATGAGGCATATATTAGGTGTGCACTGGCTTGAGCAAATTCACTCTTATTTTGTGCATAAGGTGAGGATTTTATTCTTAATTATTTCTTTCTTGTTGTGAAAAGTTTTGCCTTAACTGCCGCACAGTTTAAGAAATATACAAGTTTTAAACAAAATATGACTTTTGATATTCTCATTCCCCTCCTTGAATCGTCACCTTATCGGTGGGAGGGGTTTGCGTGTCCCAATGATCCTAGGAGCTATGTTGTGCGGGGCTTTATGCCTGGTAGGGTCACCAAGGCAAACTGGTCCTAGGTGAGGGATGAGACAAAGAGCGTTCAATAAACCTCCAATGATGAGCAAATTTTTGGACGATGTTTTCCCTGCCCGGATGCGGGTCACTGGTGCCCCCTCTGGAGCCAGGCCTGAGGTGGGGCTCATGGCGAGCGCCTGGTGACCGGGCCTGCACCCATGGGGCTCGGCCGGGCACAGCCCGAAGAGGTAACGTGGGTCCTCCTTCTCATGGGCTCACCACCTATGGGAGGGGCCAAAGAGGTTGGGTGCAGTGTGAGTTGGGTGGTAGCCGAAGGCGGGGACCTTGGCGGTCTGATCCTCGGCTACAGTAAGTGCCTCTTGGGACATGGAATGTCATCTCTCTGAAGGGGAAGGAGCCTGAGCTAGTGCGCGAGGTCGAGAGGTTCCGGCTAGATATAGTCGGACTCGCCTCGACGCACAGCTTGAACTCTGGAACCAATCTCCTTGAGAGGGATTGGACTCTCTACCACTCTGGAGTTGCCCCCGGTGAGAGGCACCGAGCAGGTGTGGGCATACTTATTGCCCCCCGACTTGGAGCCTGTGCATTGGGGTTTACTTATTCCAACACTCCCAGGTGACTCTTTTCCTTCTCTCCCATTTCCCTCGATGATTCTCTTCAGACTCTGATTTCAGCTCTACAGAATTCGCCTGCATAGCCAGTCGTCCGTATTAGTGGACCAGGGCTGTACACTGGATGGAGATTCTTCACAGGCATCTTGCTTGAAAATATCCTCAGTTTCATGCTTTTGAAGTTGAAGACCAATGGAGAAATCATTCAAATCCTCAGCTTTAATGTCACCAGTCACCGCCTTGCAGTCCTCCTCTTTAAAAACTGAAATTCTTTCTTCGCAATCCTCCAGCTTCACACACATATCCTCTGATGTGAGCCACTCAAACACTTTGTCAATGTCCACCATTCTTTCATCCACACCATCTTCTTTGGCAGAGGCCATGCTCTGTGGGAAACTCTTCACTCTCTTTAAGTGTCTGCCCTTCTCTTTTCAGATTTACTTCTCACATGAGCAGACCTGAGCTGGATGCCATTAGACACCTCAGTGTATGGCCACGTAAAAAGGGAAAGACCTGTGAAAATAAAAGTGTAGAATTAACTTCATAAAGTCAGTAAAAATAATGAGCACACTTCAGGGTCACAGTGCCCTCCATGAGGTTTTGGTCAAAGACACATTTCTCTTGATTTCCTCCTCTGCCCCACAGTTTAAAATTACAAATCAAACAATTCAGATGTGATCAAAGTGCACTGCAGACCTTCATTAAAGGTGATTTGCATACATTTCAGTCCCACCATGTAGATATGACAACACTTTATCTACTCGGCACCATCATGTTTGGACACAGCAATGGCAGGTCTATTAAAGCCGTCATATTTAGGGCTTTGTTGGATATCCTCACTGGACTTGAACTGCGCATCGGGAGCTTCATTCTGTTAAGTTGTTATATTCTATATCTTATATATGTGCTCCGATTTATGGGATTACGGGACTGCATCCTGACTGGGAGTAGGACATTCGGGGTTTGAGGAGAGTTGGTTTGTAGGAGGTTACTCATGACGGGTGTGTTTTATGGGAGAGAAGAATAAAAAGTGTGGTTAACATCAAAGGTGTTGTGTTGTTATTTAAGTTTAACATTCATAGGAGAGAATGGCTGTTAATTATAGAACCCTGCCTGCATTTGACAAGGAAAGGCATACGAGAGCTGGCAAAATGAAAATTTAATATGGACACGGGTTGCTGAGCTAGAAATAAAAAACACGCACTTGGGGTTGGACTGTCGCTTACAGGGACAGCATTGAGATGTCAATTTGAGCAGAAGTCCTGAACAAAGATGAAGGTGTGACTATTCTGATAGAAAGGCTTGATGTTGTGTTTAAAGGAGAAAAAGGATCGTATCTATGAGGATATTCAGATTTTACAGAGTTAAAAGAGCGAGTGCAGTTTCTATGGTGGATTAGATCATCGATTTGGAGCAGAGATACTTCTGATGGGTTAGTCCACGTCAAATCATCACAGTTTTGGACCTCATCATCACAGATTTTAACAAAAAACAAACTTTCTGGAGATGTTCATAGCATTATAATGTACTGTAGCTTTAGTAAAACAGCTGGCCAATATTTAAAAATAGGTTTTTTTTTTACTATTCCAATTTTAACATTATAATCACTCATAACATGGTCATTTTGTCATTTTGGGGATAGCATAGTATTTTCACAAACTACAGAGCTGGAAAAGAGCTTTAAAACAACATGAGAACCATTTCTGTTTACTTATATTTAGGTAGAAATAGCCAGTCAAAGTCCTAATCCAGCACAGTGTTCAAACTCTGTTATCTTAAATCTCCTTATTATTGTTGATCTCAGACACATGTAATTTCAGTTCCATGGGTCACTCAGATGACCAAATCAGCAGGCCAAGTCTCGTTAAAATCTGTGACGATGAGGTCCCCAAGTGTGATGATGTGACATGGAGTGACCTGCATGTGTAGATATAACACGGCTGTCCTGATGCTGTGTGACCTTTTAAACTGTTGGACACGGCGTGTTTAGATACAAACCAAAGGCAGCTGGCATTATCAGCATGGATGGCACTTACTTTTGCTTCAATGGAATTGGCACTAATGAGAATTTTTGTAGTAAAGTCAAGTCTGGTAACAATGGACATTACTGTCACTCATGAAACTGTGCATTTCATCAGTCAGAGACAACACAACAGGTGGCATTCGCAATGCAGCCAGAAGAAGTTGCCATTGACAGGCAATAATCTGTTAGACAAATATGGTAGGAGATCAAAACGCATTATCGTCAGAGCACTGGGCTAAAGAATAGAGAAAAATAAATGAACAGGTGATAATAACAGAGGAGACTGGAAAATACAGAGGACTGTGAAGAATGAAACATGACATCATTTACAAAGGAATCAAACTCAGACACATTGAGTGTTTTGGTCGAATCTTCAGGATTAGTGGCAACTGATCCTACTTGCACACTCACAGACTATGGAGAGAAATGCTTAGACAACGACATCAGTCACCCTGACCAGAATGAAGTCACAAAGCTGAGGAACTCAAACATTTCAAGCATCAGAGCTTTCATATTTGGAAATGGCAAATTTGTGCAATCCACCAAACGAGTGAAAATTCCTGTAAAGATTGGAGAGACATGATGTGGCACTGAAACAGAAGTGGTGCCAGCTGGAATGCCAATGTTGTTAAGTAAAACATCCTTAAAAAGGCAGGAACACTTTTAGATAATGAAAATGACAAAACAGTGATGTTTAATCAGCCAGTGACTCTTGAATAAACCAGCTCTGCTCGTTAGTGTGTGAACATCTCAGATAAAGAAATAAAAACAATGAGCGTTGTGAACGTGAGATTCTAAAAGTCTCAGAAAACAGGAGCACAGGAGACAAGCAAAAGGCTTTGTTAAACTTCACCTCCAATGTGGACCTGCTTCACTGGACTGATTACACAAACTGCTTCATTGCTCAGGAATCAAAGAGGCAGAGTGGGCTTCCTTACATAAATTGTTGAGAATTGTGAGACTCGCCTGAAATACGGCAAACCCAAACTCAGAGCAGCTGTTGGTTTGCTGCTAGCCTGTGAATACAATGAAACTGCGGCTACAGACTGACATGAAACGTCAAACAGGAGGACGGGGTCTTCACATCATTGACACATTCACACGTTTCAGTGCAGGAAGTGTTGTAAGGACAAAGAGATCATCAGAAATTGTGAAACAATTCATTCATTCGTTCACAGATAAGACGTACATGGAGCTCCTCAGAAACTACTTAGTGATAATGGTGGGGAATCAGAGAGATGGCAGAGAATATTAACATTGAAACAAAGACCACCGCAGCATACAGTCCCTGGGGTAATGGACTACCAGACACTCACAGAAATTATACAGAAAGTGATAAAGAATACTGGATGTGACTGGTGAGTGCCAGTTCAGCGCCACTGGGCACTAATGGTAAAGAATACCATGCACAGTATTTATGGGTACAGCTCATATCAGCCAGGTGTTTGGCCGAAATCCAAACCTTCCTTGAGTTCTCGTGGACAGACCACCCGCCCTAGAAGGCACCACTAGGAGTGTATCAGTGGAGCACATATTCCAGCGCTGGACACTCCAAGAAGAGCATTTACTGAAGCCGAGTGTTCACACCGAATACGGAGAGCACTCCAGAGACAAGTTAATTCTGAAAATGATAAATCGGAGATAAAGTGGACGACAAAAGAGTGGACTGTGCGGAATGGAAGGGACCTGCAAAGGTTAATGGACAGGGTGGATTTGAGAAATGTGTCAGACGTGGAGGTGCTCTTGGAAGGGCCCACCATTCTAGACTACGTAAAGTCAACGGTAAAGGTGACAATCGACGTACCACCAGCAGTGAGAGAGATGAAGAGAGAGATTTATCTAACACTACATCAGATAATGAAGACACTGGAGATGAGAAGGAGACTCTAAACTCTTCAGTCGAAGCAGAAGATGTTGATGTTGAAGTTCAGCAAACTCACAGGTTAAGACGGAGTTGTTGTGTTTGTCTAAAAAAGGGGCAAACTGAGATATGTGGGCAGAGATGGTGACATACAGATAAAGAATTAGATTGGGCTGGCAAAGCAGAAATTGGTATAATTCAGAGTTTACTGATCCTGACAGCATTGCTGACACAGAAGGGTCTGTTGACACATCAAGTGTGGATAATCTGCAAGATGAACCAGAAACTAATGAACTACAACTTTGGGACTTGTGTGTGAAAATCACAGAGATATCAGCTGAGTCAGCAAAGCAGGAAGAGATAAGCAGCTGGGAAAGAAATGGAGCATCTGAGGAGGTGGAAAACCACAAGATGGATATGCCCTTTAAAAAGAGACTTCAGCAGGAATCGTACCTAAAGACCACCTAATGGCACGAAGGTCTGAGGGGCAGGATAGGAGTGGGCTCAACAGGGATTCACCAACATGGGCATCAGACTCTGCTTACCAAGGTCTCTGAGGCGGCACTGCCACTTTAAACAATGAGGACAGACAGTTGAGCTCCAGCCCATAATAGTCGAGTCGCGACTCTGCAGCTTTCACATTTTTATGGCTTCATCTGGTTGGGTGCAAACAGCCCTGATGGGCTCACCACTACCCTGGCTTGAGTCCTGTTCTTCATTTAACATGGCCATCTCTGGTAAACATAAGATTAAAAGTGTACAGAAATACGGAAAGTAGTTGGAAAAGACATTAAATAAAACAATACCATTTCAAATACTGCAAAAATTGTACTGGTAATGCCATGCCAGCTGTAGATTTTAATGTATTCCTCCAGCAGGACTAGCTTGTGTAATGTTTGCATTTTTTATTTCCCATTAAACAAATCCAAGTCTCCTGTTACAGTGAAACCACACGAGCATCTTTCCTGATAAGAAAATAACAAAAAATGAAATCATTTAAAATTATTTCTAATAGGACTCGGTATGAGACAGTCTGCTGAAAATGAAACCTGAACGCGCCCTGTAAAGTTAAATCAGAAATGAACGACGGGGCTGTGCGGGAGCGAGCGGCTGAACAAGCGCGTGCCCGACGGACAGCACAGTTCGGAGTATGTGCGAAATCAAAAGGAGAAGCGGCGCGTAAAAGTGCAAGAGAGCGAAGAGAGCAGAAGCAATCCCAATCTAACGCGCATCCGCCAAGTCAGATGTGGCATTACATTTCACGGGACACCAAAAATAAAGTAAAGTAGCAGCAGCTAAAAGTGCGCGACCCCCATCATCCACAATAAACTCGTGAAGGTGCGATTTGCTGTGGCGCCTCCTGCACGTAGCGCTCAATCCCCAACACTGAAAAGGGAACCACGCGGCCTCAGGCATCTCCTCAAATGTAAAGCCGCTCAGCATGTCGCAATCTTCCTCACTGCTGGCATTCCCAACCGTACGCAATCCCCACGATAGACTTTGTCTCATCTTTCGCCCCTTGTTCTTATGACCGTGAAGAAGTCGGAGCGCGAGGATCTCATAAGAGCAAACTAGAGATGGGCTGCTCGATAGTGAGTTTTCTAACTTTCGAAGCGCCGCTGTCATGCTTGTTTGAAATGCGCTTGTTGTCACGTGATTCTGAGGCACGCTGGCGGCATGACGTCATTGATATCTGCGCAGTCAGCCGCTGATTTGCTCAGCCCCTCATCTGCTGAACGGCTCCAAGTAAAGCAGTTTCCTCTGTTGTATCTGTAAGGTGTGCTGACGCGAGTTTAAATCCTAGTTGGGCTCGCGTATGGTCTTTGACCAAAGTTTAAAAATGACTTTTTAAAAAGAGTTATGCAGTACTTGTCTGTAAGTTAACAAATACGTTTAGTAGACATTATGAACGATTCACATGAGGCACCTCGTTCCTTGCTGTAGAGTAGTGTCCAGCTAATCTGTAACAAATTAATAAGCATTTATTTGTGTAAAGCAGCACGTATTATAACAATCCAGCGTCACCCCATGTCGATCATATCAGAGAGGCTTGTATAAGCGCACGACACTCCTCATTAAACGTTTTTACTGCTCAGTGATTTCCAGATCTGTAGCTGATTTGTATTATTGATTTCCTAAAAGCAATGTGAGTAAAAGCGAGCTCTGAATAACTAATCACAACTGTCTTTAAAGCAGAATCAGCGCCATCAACAGTGTCTTCTGCAATTTTAGGAAAGCCTTATATATATATATATATATATATATATATATATATATATATATATATACATATATATATATATCGTCTTCATTAGGAGAATACAATGATACTCTCGTGTCAGCAACTCTGCTTGAAACAGTAGTGGTGCAGCGGTAGCGTTGCCATCCCATAATAAGGCATACGTGGTTTCGGGTCCCACGTCCATCGAGTGTGAATTGTTGACCCAAAGAGACTGTTTTTTTTTTAATTTTTTATTTAACACTAAATCCCACTGTGGACCGACAGCGAGCAAGGCGAGCTACAAAGTGGGGTCTGATTGCCATAAGCGGCCAAGAGGCACACACCCTAGTAAAGATATATCAAATGTAAATGGGCATCATTTTTCATGTTAATAACAAAACAAATAATTTGAGTGACGATTTCAACTGTTGTTTTGGGTGATGATAGAGGGTTTAGGGCTTTACATTTTTAAATATTAAATTAATCAGCTGGAATGTGTTGTTACTTTGAGTGTTGGGGGCTACACGGTAAATGTGTCAGTGACTGGGATTGCCCCTCTGTAACTGGAAGATTATTTACGAATGACACAGACTGTAGCCAAGGACCACTGTATCGGAGTTTTTATTTTTAGTTAACCCTTGGGGGGGAAT
>NW_024385751.1:0-12000 GCF_016835505.1 Polypterus senegalus
GGACAGGTAGAACAACGATCTGTGAGGAGTGAATAAGTTATTGAATCATCCATAATAAGCCTTAAACAATATTTGACCAAATAGCACATGGACACAGATGTATGTTAATTCTTTTGCATATTTTCAGGAACTATGCATAAAGCCTACACTCTTCCTGCAACTGTACCCTTGACAAGGTATACCAGGCCTTGCCATCATAGGCTCCTAAACACCATTCTAAATTTTTTAAGTGGGCTTCCTTCCACTGTGGTTAATTGAGTTTAGCCCACAATACCTTTGTTAGAATGACAGTGTACTGCGGATCCCAGACAAACTTCATTCAGTACCCTCAATTGATGTCCTTGCATCGTATCAGCTATGCCTAATGACCATAGTTGCAACTACCCACTGGTATTGTTAATGTATGCTCCACTGGTCCTGTCTGATTTACTAAAAAAATAAAAATAAAAGACAGCGAGACATATGGCCATCTACACAGGCACATTCAGTCTTTGGAGGGGCAGCTATGGCCAAAACCTTGAGGAAGGTTAGTTATTGGAACTCTACCAGTTCATAGAAGAAAATACATTCAGATGTGCATTTCCATCTTCACTAATTCAATTGCATTTCTAAAACTTTGGTTTACCAGCTATTGACTTTTGAGCACAAACAAAACTTTCAGGGAGAACTGCACAAATTATCAATGCTTCACTGCTGCTTCCAGTAAGACATTCAAAAAGACAGATGGCTAGAGGTTCTTTAAAACCTCTTTCCTTTGAGATGACTATAAGGCAGAACTTGTAGGACAGCTCTGGTCAATGTTCCAAACTTGTTTGCAGTCTCTTTGGGACTTTACTTATAACTGTTGTTCTCAATGTCTCAACAGAGCTCAGTTTCTCATAGAAAGAACTGATGTGACAAATCTTAATAACTGTGATTCTTGGGTAGCTTCCAGCATGAGGAATGACTTGGATGCAATACTCTGTTTGGTATAAATCTAGTCCTGGGCCTTTGTATGAAATTTAATGAAATGGAAAGCACCTATCTGTAAAAAGAATATCATGTGTTTCCAAGGACTCAGCATCCATGAAACTTTTAGAAGGTAGAAGAACAATAATTGAATTATCCAACTCCTGTTTCATGGTACTGAATTTAGACTATTCATATTGCTCCTTGTGGTCTTTCAAAGTATATGAAAAATCATGCTCAGTGTTCAGCTCCCAGGATTCATAGTGTGGTACTGGTAAGGTATATTAACAGCTTAGCCACTTAAATTAAAGAAGTGCCATTTTCATACAGGTCCAATTCATCCCTTGCGATATAGGCTTAAACCTAAAAAATATACACCATCTTGACCTATTTCACATTGCTGTCTATGAAAAGAATCTTGAAGAGCTGAAAAGTATATTTTGGGAGAGTTTTAATGCATTTTCATGCATCATACGCAGAGTACAGGCAAGATCAAAAAAAGTTCAAATAACAATTCATGTTCAAATGGCATAGCGTTTTCAAATAAGGACATGCATGCACAAGAGAGGCAGAGATGGATTTGATCTCATTGGAGTGGATACTGGAATATAAAATAAACACTTTTGCAGAGGTATAACATAACAAGTGTGTTTTTATTCAAGAATAAAACTGAATAACAAAAATTCAAATGTCAATGTCAATTTATTTATATAGCACATTTAAAACAACATAGCAATGCTGTGGCAAAGTGCTTTACAATAATAGAATAAAAGAAAACAAACAAATAACATAAATAGAAATAAAATATATGAACATAAATAAAATAAATAATAAATAGAAGTAATGTTACATAATCACAATGAGGAAGCCATCAGTATTACTGAAGGTCATGGAATGCAAGTGAATAGAAATGAGTCTTTAATCTTGTTTTGAACAGCTCAATTGTAGATGAGTAAAGAGTTCAACAGGCGAGGGGCAGCAGCTGCAAAAGCCCAGTCCCCCTTGGTTTTTCACTTGGTACAAGGGACAACAAGAGACAACTGACCAGAAGATCTAAGCATTCTGGATGGCTGGTGTAAAACACACAATTTGGATAAATAGACAGGAGCAAGCCCATGTAAAGATTTAAAAACTAGCAACTAGATTTTAAAATCAATTCGAAAAATGACAGGCAGCCAGTGTAAAGAAACTAAAATAGGAGAAACAGAGTCATACTTTCCTGCCCCAACCAGAAAGCGAGCGGCAGCATTCTGGACCAACTGTAACCTGTGTATCAGGGATTTGCTAATCCCAGTATACAGCGAGTTGCAGCAATCAAGGCGAGAAAAAATAAAAGCATGAGTAGCTTTCTCAAAATCCCTAGAAGATAAAAAAGGCTGATCTTACCTATAACAGAAGCTGGAAAAGCAACTCTTGACTACAGAATTTACTTGTTTCTCAAAAGAAAGGTTCTGTGAAGATAACACCTAGATTGGACTGGATTTTTGCAAAAGACAGAGAAAGAGCCGAGAAGTCCAAGACCAATTTGGCTTTAGCTGGTGGACCACTATAAGCACCTCCATTTTATTTTGATTCAGATCAAGAAAATTATTAGCCATCCAGGGCCGTCTCAGTAGTATAGGAGCGTCACTATTATACATCATCAGATTTTGACAGGTGTATGTCCCGCCCCCCTGGCATTTCCGGTACCCACTTGCTGCCACCTGATTAATGGGCATTTCCATCCGCTCTGATCTCTGCCTGTTGTCGGGTGCGCTGTTTGACCGGCATCGGATTTTTTTGTCAGTCGTGCGCAAGGAAAAATGGTCGGCCGATCTTAGCCTTGATGCTAAACTGGGGGGCTGATCATCTTTGTGATCCGAGACGGACCTTTGGGAGCCTGTAAGGTATCATAAAAGGTAAGTCATCAATGGGGCGGAGCAGACATCCTGCTCCTATCTACGTGCAGCGCCCGGGGTGTGTACAGAGAGTACAGAGAGCGTGATTGACAGACCCGGCGAGAGGATGTACAAGAAAACTTTAGAGAGAATCCATTGCACAACCAAGGAACCTGGCAGTGCAGCCCAACACACCCCTTGAGCATCCCGTTACCTTGCCCACCTTGTAAAACCATGCCCTTTATAAAGCAAGGCATATTTCAGATACCAAAAGTGTTTTAAAACAACAAGTTTTATTCAATGATTCAAAAAAAAAAATAAAAAGATGTCAAAGTGTCTTAAAAACAACAAATTTTATTGAAGCAAAATTCCAAACATAGCAAAATAAGATCTGGTCTTCACTTTGAGTTACAAATTGTTTGCTATACATTAAAATTGTTTAAAGTATGAATAAAAGCTGGAGAAACAGCCGTAAAATAATCACACAAGCTTAATTGTATACAGATTTGCAATTCACTTGAAAAGAAACAAAAACACAAGAAAATGTATACATATAGGGGTACGCAAATGAAAATTCAAAACCAGGTCCAAACCCATCAGTGAGTCGGTAATACACCTAAAATAAAAATGTTTAAGCCAGCACATACTTTATATATTTATATTTCACTAAATTATGCAAACCTATTTTCTCTGTTTGGAACAGAGCCGACCACATAACGCTGGTCTTCACAGGCTGAATCAGTTTTGCGTATCCATCAATGGGTATCTCTCCCTGCTCAAATTCAGCTATAATTTCATCCACATCAATCTTGATAGCTTTATTGAAAACAAGGGAGATTGTACATTTTTAACAAAGCATGCACACAGGACACAAGTCTATCTCTTCTAGCCCTTTTGAGCATAAATAAGCTAGGTTTATATGCAATAACTGGTTTAGTGAACCAAATATTACAAAATGTGTCCATCTGGTATGCATTTGTTCTCTTGACATTCTGCACATTTTCCCCCTAAATGTTCAACAGAGCTAAACACATAAGCCCAGACGGCTGAGCGACCAATTGTGGTCATAATGAATCTTTTTCTAGCAGATATAATATAAGGAGAAAACCTTCTATAGGATGTATTACGTGTCACGCTGGGCAGGGACCTGGTTTTCCTTGTTCTAGCTTCCGAGTCTTGGTTCCTCTGACAACAGAAACAAAACACAAACCGTTAGCCGACAGAAAATATAACGCAGACAGATCTTGTTTAGCATGGATAATGCAATTTGCTTAAGTTTCTGTAAATCGATTTTTAACTGTAATGGTGATTACAGACAATTTCAAAAGCTGCTGTTCGAATCTTGGGTTTTGTTGCACGTTGCATCTTTTGTATAAGCTGAAAAGTGTTTACTTCAGCAACAAACTGCTTCAGACAGTTGAGAATATGATTTTTTGTCGGTTTCACAATTCTTAACCCGCACAATGGTTTAAACATAGAAAACACTGTTTGTATTAATCTTTTAATACTGATCTGTCGACAGATGCTGGAAAACAAGGGTGCATCTCCTCAGAATCAGATTCTAGTAAAAGACAACTGTGCCCATCCTGAGATTCGAACCCAAACGGCATGCTAAACAAGACCCCGTTAATACATCTCTTACACAACTACTGACCACGTAAGCGACAGCAAACTTTACACAATGCTTCATTAAAATCAGTCCGGCTCTGTGACTGCGATGGCTGACAAGTGTTTGAGAAAATACACAGGTCTTGAGACTTCCGCCTTGAAGTTGAACAATCTTTCACACTGTGCTTAAATACGTCACCGGCCATCGTCACTCTATGGGGAAAAAAAGAAAAGAAAAGTCAAGCAAAAAAACATGTTGGAATGGACGAGTGGACAATACACTTACAGTGTGCACAAACAAGCACAGCGGAGGCTCAAGAGAAACAGAACAATTGTTTCAACGATCAATTACCAGTAGCAAGTAGATTTAGCAGAGATGTCTTATTATTCAAAATTCAATGATGGAGATTAAATTTATCAGCACTTGTATCAAGTGCTCTCAAAATATGCTTAGGCTGTGTAAATAAAAGGCCAAGACAGGGAAAGAAGTTTCTCGGGGTTTTAGTTTGATCTTTAGACAGGGTCGAGTTCCTAAAAAGCTACAGACAGGCCAAGGCAAAAAATTTTATAACACATTGGTACAAAAACTTCTAAGACAGAACAATATTGTACATTTGTCACGAACAGCGATGTAAAGGCCAGCATAGTAAAACGATTCAATAGCACCTTAAAATCCAAAATGTAGAAATATTTTACATATGCCAATACTTTTCGGTATATAGATGTCCTGTCAGACTTTCTGCAGAGTTATAACCACAGTTTCACACCACGATTAAAACAAGACCTGTAGATGTGACTCCAGAAAATGCTCTGAGTGTTTGGAAAACAGTCTATGGTAGGGCCGGGCAAAGAAAATCTACTCTGTGCACTTTGAAAATAGGTGATCATGTCCGAGTTTCAAAATTAAAAAGTGTATTCGAAAAGGCTATGAGCAGTCGTTTACAGATGAGATATTTATTATCGTGGACTGTTTTAAAATGAATCAAACCTGTCTATAAACTAAGATTACGCAGGTGATGAAACTCAAGGGAGATTTTATGCAGAAGAGTTACAAAAAAATAAACCCCCAATGCTAACCAGGTGTACCGCATCCAGAAACATCTAACCACTCACGGGCGTGATAGAAACAAGCATGTGTTGGTAAAATGGCTTGGTTGGGACAAGACTTCAGAAGTGAAAGACAAGGAGTTGAGAAACCAAGAAAAAAATGTCTAAAGTCAGAAATGGATTTTATATAACACTGCTGAGTAATTCATCGGCCAGAACGTTTCACAACACCACAACAGCATCATTAACCGTTCAGGTAGCCAAGACAATAGAACTGCCCAGAGACTGGGAAGTGGCACTGGTGGAACTGACTTACCCAAAAATGTTCAATTCCATCACCCAGGAAGCACAATTTACACTAATGAATGAGGAAACAAGAGAGCATGAAGTGACAGACCCAGAGACAGGATGTACAAGAAGGTTTTAGAGAGAGAATCTATTACACACCCAAGGAAACTGGCAGTGCAGCCCAAACACACCATGGGCATCCCATTACCTCAGCCACCTTCCAAACCATACCCTTTATAAAGCAAATCATAAAGTAAACACCAAGGTGTCTTAAAAACAAGATCTTTATTGTATATTTCAAGGACACACAGTTTGCATCCTTTACCTCCTGATCTAACCCAACCCATCTGTTATAACAGGATACATAAAGGGAGAGAAAAAAAAAAAAAAAGGATATCAAGGTGTCTTAAAACAACAAGTTTATTGAAGCAAAATTCCAAACATAGCAATTAACACGTAGTCTTTGCTTTCAGAGTTACACACTGTGTGCTATACATTATATATTTTTTTAATGTATGAATAAAGCAGGAGAAACAGCAGGAAAATATTCACTGATACATACAGTATATGATGGTGTGATGCACTCATAGACAATAATGTTTTGTACTGTATGTTGCAAACTTCATTGAAAAGATTTCTTGAGCATTCTGTTCATAAATGTGTCAAAAGAGACTTTGGGTAAATTACAGTATGAAACTGCTTAGGAAAATTATACAAACAAGCTTGTGTGAATGAGATCAGTAACCCATTTGAAAAGAAACAAAAACACAATTGTATACAAGTATGAGAACACAATCGAATTGCAAACCAGGTCCAAACCTATCAGTGAACCAATAATACCCCTAAATAAAAGTGTTTAAGTCAACACATGTTTAATAGATTTGTATTTCACCAAATTATGCAAGCCTATTTTCTCTGTTTGGAACAGAGCCGACCACTAAAAGCTGGTCCTCACAGGCTGAATCAGTTGTGCATAAGCATCAACGGGTATCTCTCCCTGCTCAAACACCGACAGAACATCATCCACCTTTCTCTTGACAGATTTAAGAAAACAGGGGAGATGATACATTTTTAGCATAGCACAGACACAGGATACAAGTCTAGCCTTTCTAGCCCTTTGGAGCATAAATAAGCTAGGTCTATAAGCCCAAGAATGGTTTTAGACAGGGTACATCTAGAATGTTCCAACAAGGCCCTCTACACTCGCCTCATCTCAAAGAGCAGCAACAGATTCCAGTGTCCCCCTGACGAGTGTTACTTTTTGTAAAGAAAAATTATTTATAAGGATTTTGAACCGTTAGAAACGTGTTTCGGATTACCCTGGGTGAGGATTTAAGATCATCGTGACGCTAATTTACTCACCGTAGCTAAATACAGGTTTGTAACTATGGGTGGCAGAACTTTCAGTGTGATGGCCCCTAAAATTTGGCATGCTCTTCCTATCTGCCTTCGCGAGTAAAAATCTATTACTCATTTCAAACTCCTGCTAGAATTCCATTTGACCACTTAGTTTACTTGGCTATAATAGAATAACATACAGTAATGCATAATCATATACACATTTGAAAAGTCAATGCATAATCATATACACATTTGAAAAGTCAATGTTTTACTTTTGTTGTTCGTCGACTCGAACCCAGATCCCCTATCTTAAGAAAGTGACAGCTCTACGGGTGCGCCACCGGACAACACACGCATCCGCTGCTCTGGTTCATTTTTTTTCTTCTTATTCTTATTTTAAGGCACAAGTTAATCATGCCAGGGATAAAAAGTCAAATTACACGTGCACACCATCATGACCTATATATACGGTATTACGGTTATTATTTATTTATTTATTTATTTACAAGACCGTCTGCCCCAGCGTGACTTACCAACTTCTAGGCCTATCATAAATTAAATTGCGCGTATTAAGAATAACGACAAAAGAATTCCATTTTACCTTTTCATTTATGTGTCTATAAAAGAATGACACACCGTAGGCCTAATGTAAGGTCATAATAACATACACATTTTAAGAGTCAATGTCATATTGTACTGTCCAGGTGCGAACCCCGATGTGCTGATTTAGAAAGCGACAGCTCTATAATACGCCACGGGCCAATACAGAGAGTAACAACGCTGCTTCTTTTTCCTTAACATATCCTAGTTACTTAATAAATGGGTGCTATGCACCAAAATAATGCATTTTCTTCTTTTTAAAGGTACAAGTTAATCATGCCAGGAATGAAAAGACTAATTAAACGTGTACACACATTCATGACTTATATATAAATATTAAAGCGTTACCGGATTTTTATTTATTTACAAAACCATTAGCCCTAGCGTGTCTTACCAACTTCTAGGCGTATTATAAATTAAATTGTGTTTATTAAGAATGACAAGAAAAGCATTCCATTTTTTTTTTTTTTACTAATTGTTTATGGGGCTATGTTAGAATAACACACATTCATATTTTAATCATGATAATATAGATAGATAGATAGATAGATATATATAGATAGACCGTCTTATTTTTGCTCTCGTCCCCAATCGCAAAACCAGATCTCCTGAGGTTAGAGTGCCACCATTGCATGTGCAGTATTACAAAGATTTTGTCTGTTACTGTTAAATTCATATGCTAACACCGTTTTCATTGACAGACCAGTTCACACATTTATTCAGTCGCGCCATATTGCCTTTTAGCCATATGAGACCATTCACATCACAGCTGCCTGGTGTGTATCCTGATTGTCGGTTCTGAATTTGGGAAGCGCTGGATGCACTCAGCACACGCCGAACCAGCATGGTGTAATTCCATTGGCTAGCTTAACTTGCGGCATGTGTTTGTTGATTGGTTAAAAATATGTTGGCGGGTTATCTTAAAAAATCTTTTCTTAAAACGTTTTGATTGGCCCCAGCGTTGTAAAAGCCTCGCCCAAAAGCATATTTAAGTACAGATATTTGGACCCAAAGGCCCGGGCTCCTCAGTAATAAGAATTGGGTAAGTTGTGCTGTGTTTTTTTTTTTCTTTCTTTCGTTCTTTCTTTTTTTTTCCCTCTCCTTTTATTTTCTGTCTCTCCTTTGGGTAAAACCAAGCACTGGTAGCCATCTCCTTATGACAGAGACCTAGCAGGTCGGCTGAGTCCACCGCTGTCCAAGTCAGAAAGGAGACACCAACGCTTGTTTTACAGCTAACATTCTTTGACCGAGCTTAAGTTGGTTGGCTGAGTCCACCACTTTTGCAAGGTTTTAACTGGCTACGCTAACCATAGTCCCTGTGTCGCTTGGAGGCGAGTGCCCCCGCTGGTCCCGCGGCATCGGATCTTGCCGATCCCAGCTTACCCGTGTGTCGCTTGGCCAGTCGAGCGCTCTCGCTGGTCCCTCGTGGCATTGGAGCTTGCTGGTCCATCCCCGAGACACACCATTATCTGTTTTCTTTTACTAGAAAGAAGCAAAACATGGATTCTGCAACAACAAAACATACCGCTAAAGCAGAGACCGGTGTCATCATTATAGAAGATAACCAGTCGGTAGAACATGAACCAGAGAAATCTAAACAGGTAATTTGGATCTATGCCTGTCTAAAAACGTTCTTGGGCTTATAGACCTAGCTTATTTATGCTCCAAAGGGGTAGAAAGGCTAGACTTGTGTCCTGTGTCTGTGCTATGCTAAAATGTATCATCTCCCCTGTTTTCTTAAATCTGTCAAGAGAAAGGTGCAGGATGATGTTCTGTCGGTGTTTGAGCAGGGAGAGATACCCGTTGATGCTTATGCACAACTGATTCAGCCTGTGAGGACCATCTTTTAGTGGTCGGCTCTGTTCCAAACAGAGAAAATAGGCTTGCATAATTTGGTGAAATACAAATATATTAAACATGTGCTGAATTAAACACTTTTATTTAGGGGTATTATTGGTTCACTGATAGGTTTGGACCTGGTTTGCAATTAGATTGTGTTCTCATACTTGTATACAATTGTGTTTTTGTTTCTTTTCAAATGGGTTACTGATCTCATTCACACAAGCTTGTTTGTATAATTTTCCTAAGCAGTTTCATACTGTAATTTACCCAAAGTCTCTTTTGACAAATTTATGAACAGAATGCTCAAGGAATCTTTTCAATGAAGTTTGCAACATACAGTACAAAACATTATTGTCTAGGAGTGCATTACATAACATAAACATTTATGATGCCACATCATATACTGTATGTATCAGTGAATATTTTCCTGCTGATTCTCCTGCTTTATTCATACATGTAAAAAAATATATATAATGTATAGCACACAGTGTGTAACTCTGAAAGCAAAGACTACGTGTTAATTGCTATGTTTGGAATTTTGCTTCAATAAACTTGTTGTTTTAAGATACTTTGATATCCTTTTTTTTCTCTCCCTTTATGTATCCTGTTATAACAGATGGGTTGGGTTAGATCATGAGGTAAAGGATGCAAACTGTGTGTCCTTGAAATATACAATAAAGTTATTGTTTTTAAGACACCTTGGTGTTTACTTTATGATTTGCTTTATAAAGGGTATGGTTTGGAAGGTGGCTGAGGTAATGGGATGCCCATGGTGTGTTTGGGCTGCACTGCCAGTTTCCTTGGGTGTGTAATAGATTCTCTCTCTGAAACCTTCTGGTACATCCTGTCTCTGGGTCTGTCACTTCATACTCTCTTGTTTCCTCATTCATTAGTGTAAATGGTGCTTCCTGGGTGATGGAATTGAACATTTTGGGTAAGTCAGTTCCACCAGTGCCACTTCCAGTCTCTGGGCTGTTTATTGTCTTGGCTACCTGAATGGTTAATGATGCTGTTGTGTTGGGAAAAGTTCTGGCCGATGAATTACTCAGCAGTGTTATATAAAATGCACTTCTGACTTTAGACATTTTTCTTGGTTTCTCAACTCCTTGTCTTTCACTTCTGAAGTCTTGTCCCAACCAAGCCATTTTGCCAACACATGCTTGTTTCTACCTGCCCGTGAGTGGTTAGAATTTTCTGGATGCGTATACACCTGGTTAGCATGGGGCTTTATTTTTTTGTAACTCTTCTGCATAAAATCTCTCTTTAATTTCATCACCTGGGTAACCTTAGTTTATAGACAGGTTTGATTCATTTTAAAAGAGTCAACGATAATAAATATCTCATCTATAAACCACTGCTCATAGCCTTTTCGAATACACTTTTTAATTTTGAAACTCGGACATGATCACCTATTTTCAAAGTGCACGGAGTAGTAGATCTTTGCCCGGCCCTACCATAGATTGTTTTCCAAACACTCGGGCATTTTCAGGAGTCACATCTACAGGTCTTGTTTTAATCGTGGTGTGTAAACTGTGGTTATAACTCTGCAGAACGTCTGACGGACATCTATATACCGAAAAGTATTGGCATATGTAAAATATTTCCACATTTTGGATTTTAAGGTGCTTTTGAACCGTTTTACTATGCTGGCCTTTACATCGCTGTTCAAATGTACAAATGTACAATATTGTTCTGTCTTAGAAGTTTTGTACCAATGTGTTATAAATTTTTTGCCTTGGCCTGTATGTAGCTTTTTAGGAACTCGACTCTGTCTAAAGATCAAACTAAAACCCAGAGAAACTGTCTTGGCCTTTTATTTACACAGCCCAAGCATATTTTGAGAGCACATTGATACAAGTGAGGATAAATTTTATATCCATCATTGAATTTTGAGTAATAAGACATCTCTGCTAAATCTACTTGCTACTGGTAATTGATCATTGAAACAATTGTTCTGTTTCTCTTGAACCTCAGCTGTGCTTGTTTGTGCATACTGTAAGTGTATTGTTCACTCATCCATTCCAACACGTTTTTTGCTTGACATTTCTTTTCTTTTTTTCCCCCATAGAGTGACGATGGCCAGTGACGTATTTAAGCACAGTGTGAAAGATTGTTCAACTTCAAGGCGGAAGTCTCAAGACCTGTGTATTTTCTCAAACACTTGTCAGCCATCGCAGTCACAGAGCCGGATTGATTTTAATGAAGCATTATGTAAAGTCTGTTGTAGCTTACGTGGTTCTGCACCTGTGTAAGATGTATTAACTGGGTCTTGTTTAGCATGCCGTTTGGGTTCGAATCTCAGGATGGGCACACTTGTCTTTTACTAGAATGTGATCCTGAGGAAATACACCCTTGTGTTTCCAGCATCTGTCGACAGATCAGTATTTAAAGATTAATACACACGGTGTGTTATTTGGTTAAAGCCTTGTGTGGCTTAAGAATTGTGAAA
>NW_024385752.1:0-16494 GCF_016835505.1 Polypterus senegalus
ACGGCTTCTCAGCAAAGCCCCTACAGCCTCCACTGTGCACCTAGTTCTGTTTTCATAACATACATATTACATATAGAACTGTTTACAATATATTATACACATATCATCAGAAAAAAAAACACTTTACAATATACATAGCCTCACACAATAAATAATAGTTCAGCTTTATAAGATTGTATATTTTGCTATTTTAATATAACAAAAAATAAAAAAAATACCTTGACAAAAAAAGAACAAACAAAAAAAAAAATAAAAAAAAAGAACAGGGTTTCATACAAACAGGTTCTTGGAAAAGCTTATTAAATAATAAATCAAATCAATTACTAATGAATATAAACACAAACTATTAATACAAAATCAATAAAATAAAATGTAAAATAAAAATTAAAATCCAAAATATACACATGATCATGCTGTTCACCATGCCGAATTATGTTTTAACACTGTGGCAGCGCACTAAAAGAAGAAATACTTTTTAAAATTTTATTTTGTTTTTGTTTGTTTGCTTTTGATAATAAAAACATACAAAACTGTTTATAAAAACTCAGTGGGGGGTGCACATAACTTATTCAAGAATTACCAAATAATATACATGTCAAATAAATAGAATAAAGTTACAAAAGGCTTGGAGAGAGCTTACTTACCTGTACATTATCCACCATCGCCTGCCGTCTGTGGGGAGTCACGTTAATTAGCATCCGTACTCCAAAATATAACACTAAGTTTACACAAACAATTGCTTTTGGGAAAATTTGTAACTAAAAGATACAAAAAAACTTAGACAGAATACACTTTGCTACACATATTGCAGTACTGGAAGTGGCCAACAATTCTCACAAATCAATCTTCTGGGCCACAAAGGAATTCAGACTGGGTGCCACCTCCAGAAGTGGGCTTAGTTGGAGAAGATCTACATCAGGGGCTATCAACCCTTTGTCATGGCAAATCACCCCAAAAAATATAAATCTTCTGAAATACCTGCATTTTATTTTGGTGTTAAATTGTTATTTACTGAAGTGTTGTTATGTTAAACTAAAGGTGGAATTTCTTTTGTTCACCTAGAAAATGTTCAATCAGAGAGCTTTTATAAGGTGCTGGCAACGTTAACCTGTCAAAGGCATGTTTTAGAATGAATTTCAAAAGGATTTGATATGTTAGGACTGATAGGCACTGGCAGTGTGTCACCATGAGGAGGTCACTTCAGCTGTCTGTGCTAAAACTGGAAAAGCAAAAAAAATGCCAGCAATTTACTAAAGTCACGTCTTTTGACCAGAAGGGGTTTCCTGTTCCCGAGAGACTTTGCATTCCATTATCTTGGTTTACCTACAGTGTGCTTACTTTATTGTTGAATGTTATTTGCTACTTTGAATAAATTACAATCACCTGTCTGTCATCTCCAGTCATCTGACGGTGACTCCTGCACTCGACTTTCTGTTGTCCAAACCCTGCAAATTAGCACATTTTCCAGAAAGCTAAACCGACCAACCCAAGAGCAAAATTGACAAGGCAATGTGTGCGGAGGAGCCTAACCTCATCTCTAGTGCAATGGGCATCGATGCAGAAGAGAACATCTGAGCTGACGTCTCCACATTCAGCCAAACCCCAACTCACACACTGCAGACAACCCACCTGTGGGCGCCGCTATGGCCTTTCAGACAACGGGCTCAGTACACTAAGCTTGAAGTGCTCGGCCAAGGATGCTGAGAGACAAGGATTCAATCTCACCGTTTGGTCCTGGATGTGTGATACTGTCCTTCCAGAGGTAACGTGTTGTCCATCACGAGCTCCAAGCAAAGCGCAGATAGCAAACTGAGAAATGCAGTAAAGTAACCGATCAGTTAAATCACATCATGGCAGCAACACATGCAGTGTGCATACAGCTTTACTCCAACCCTTTGTTTTTTCCCCCATCGAGACAAGTGAAGAAAAGAAATGCACTGAACTGCAGGAGATTAGGATTTTGTAAGTAATGAGTAATGTAAAGAATTTAATTTAAGTAACGTTTCTCAGCACTGGTCGCTTGTAAACTTTTGTTTTTGTATCTGGGATTTCAACACTTAATTGATGGAAATAAACTGAAGTCTGCTTAAGTAACTGGCTAAATAAATAGGCAGAAATGCAATAATGTTTTATTTTTCATCTTCATATTTTAAAGCAATAATGTTATATTTTTCATTTTCATATAATTTTAAAAGACAGAATTATTGACATAACCAATCAAAGTTCCAACCAATTTGCATTGTTGTATGGCTCAAAATTGTTAATTAATTAATTAATTAATTAATTAATTAATTAATTAATTAATTCTACTTTGAGCCATTAACTAATTAGTTTTGTACTGTTTGTTCATTTGTTTCTGTTACACAAAACTGTTCAATAAAGAAACCAAAATAATTTAATATACATAGGCAACTGATTATTAAAACTGTTTTTTATTAGAAAGTAATCCCTGAGTTATTTCTGCTTTAAAGAAAAATATTAATTTGCTTGAAGGAAATATGACAAATTTCAATTAATACATAGTGACTTTCGATTACAAATTTGAACTGAAAGATTAATTGCAATTGAATTGTTAATCAGTTGTCCTCATGCAAACACATAATTTAGAACCATTACAAATGATGAAAATCATAACAATTGTGTACAATATACAGCGCCATTTCTTGCTCTATGAAGTCTCTACAGAAGCAGAGGGCCATTGAAGCCACTAAGGGCCCCCCAAGCTGCAAGTTCAGCCTCAGTATATTTGGGGAGTCTGAACATCACCTGTCTGTTTGTAGCCAGCTAAGCCCCATCATGTGTGTTTAATGAAGCACTTACAGTATATGCTTAAAAATTAAACATTTGATTTAAACAAAACTCAGCTGCAGTAGCAGGAAAGATTTGGCTTGTGTTTGTGGGGTAATCAATTCAAAATCAATGATTATTACCATAGACATATATAGATAGACGCCGCATTCACTGTGTTTCCCAGTCAACACGATACGTCAGCGTGTCCGCCATATTGTGAGTGTCAAAAGAGACATTTAAACTAATACAGGTAGATGTGGAAACCAAGTTTTCTGATGAAAAAACAATAACGTTTAAAACAGTATCGTTTACATGCAACAGATTTTGGCGAATTGTTTAAATGCAAATATTTATTTCCATTTATACACTAATATTGGCAATTACTAAATAATAATAATAATTATTATTATTAAATAATTCCTCCCATACAAGTAACATTTCTCGGACTGCCTTCTTCCATCTCTGAAACATTTTTAGACGTCCTGTTCTTACGCAACACAGTACTGAAGTATTGGTTAATGCCCGAGTAACCTCACGTATAGATTACTGTAATGCTATTCTATCT
Source organism: Polypterus senegalus (assembly GCF_016835505.1). Classification (NCBI taxonomy): domain Eukaryota; kingdom Metazoa; phylum Chordata; class Cladistia; order Polypteriformes; family Polypteridae; genus Polypterus; species Polypterus senegalus. The sequence goes on from NW_024385752.1 coordinate 3,356, forward strand.
GGCATCCCACAAAATGTATCCATAAACACAACTTCATCAAAATTCTGCTGCCAGGATAATAACCTGCTGTTCTAAATCCACTGAACATATCACACCTCTTCTCTCTCAAATTCACTGGCTCCCTGTTAACTACAGAATACAATACTAAATACTGCTCTTAACATTTAAAGCTCTCCACAACCTCACTGATCTCCTCCAGACTTGCACTCCACTCGCTCGCTCAGATCCTCACCTGCAGCTTGACTTTCTGTACCACACATCAGACTCTGTGCTATGCGAGCTCGAGCGTCTCTCAGTGGGCTCCTCAACTCGGGAATTCTCTTCCGTCTCATATACTTCGGCTCGATTCAATAACACATTTTAAAACTGCCCTCAAATCTTATCTTTTCAAACTGACATACCAATTGTGAATTTTGCACTGTTACTGCCAGTTATCTTTGTTTATTTGCTAACTATTGTTTTTTGATTTATCATTCTCTTGTTTTAATTTTACTAATGTTGTTTAATTTTATTGTAAGGTGACTTTCAATGCTAAGAAAGGTACCTATTAAATAAAATGTATTACTATTGAGACAAAAACTTGATCAATGTCTTAAAATGTCATAATAGTAAGAATGCAACTGGCAGTCTGGTCTTTCTTTTAACAGTGAAATGATACACTCAATGTCAAAAATAAACTATTTTATTGTATACAAATTAGCTTAAAATTTCTGAAAATAGTTCACTCTTTGCTCTCTCAATCTCTCTCACACACACACAATGTGGTCACTTCAATATATACAGGATAGGATCTAAAATCAATGAAACAGAACTGTCTTACATAGCTTTTTTCTTGTGTTGCCGCTCTGTAATTTGAGAGTATTCAGTCTGGCAATATGGTGCAGCCTTAGTTTTTGGAAGAGAGACATAACTAAAGACATGAGCATAAAATGATGGTTGTCAGTTTCAAACTATGTTTCCTCCATGTGCTCCTTGAGAAAAAACACATCATCTGAACCAATCTCAGCTCGAACAAACTGATTGATCAAAGATACACTGACAGCTTGCCTTAATGTCGACTGTCAGGTAACACGCTCAGCTACTTTGACCATCTTGACTGTACCCTCAGAAGGAATCATCAAACCTCCTTTGTTTTTTAATGTGAGCGAGTGGTAGCTTTGATCATATGATGCTGGTACACCATCTGTTACCAAACTAGCACGGCACACATCACATGACGACTTTCTCAAAATCCCGTCTAATGACTACCTCCCACTGCTTCCTGAGGTGGATTTCTTTGGGAAACCTTCAGTTTGAGAAATGTTAATGGCACATAAATGCAAAGCTTTGCTAGTTTAGCCTGGCAAAGCTAAAGTTAAGATTATAAAATGGGATTTTCTAATGGCCAAATATAACCAAACAATTGTTCAGCCTTACCAATAAATTGTAATCCCACGGGATCTGGTTTAGAGCGTGCAGCGGTTTGTACAATCCCAAGCAGCACATGCGTGAGGCATCTTTATCCATTACTTCACTCCACAGCCAGCAGTGGCAAATAATAATAATAATAAATTTTATTTATATTGCGCTTTATATTTAACAATCTCAAAATGCTACAAAATAATAAATTAACAAACAAGATAATCTATAGAAATGATTTAACAAAAGGCCTTTCTAAAAAGACAAGTTTTTAGGTTTCATTTGAAAGCATCAGTCGACTATGGGGCTCTCAAGTAGTCAGGGAAAGAATTCCACAGCCTCGGCGCCACCTAAGAAAGGGCCCTATCACCCATACTGCTAAGCTTAGTTCTTGTGTTAGTATGCACAGAGCGGAGGGTACATGAGGAAGTATTAGGGTTAAGGAGTTCCTGTAAATACAGGGGAGAAAATCTATAGATGCACTGATGGGTAAGGAGGGAAACCTTGTACTCTATTCTAAGAGGTACAGGGAGCCCGTGAAGGGTTTTCAAGATAGGAGGGATGTGGCTATGCTTCGCACCCTCATCCGGATCCTGGCAGCACTGTTCTGAATGTACTGGAGTCTCTGGTTACTCTTGCCAGGCATCCCAATGAGGAGTGCATTACAGTAATCCAGCCTGGACGAGACAAAGGCATGGACAAGCCTCTGCATCTGCCAGGGTAAGTGTTGGACGAAGTTTAGCAATGTTCCTGAGATGGTAAAACGATGACTTACAAAGATGTTTAATGTGGGTGTCAAAAGTCCATTTTAAAACCCAAATTTGTAACAAATGTAGAAACAGGAATGTTTTGATCAGAAAAAGTGATACTGCTGATGGTAGAAGAACGAAGTTGGTGTGGTGTGCCAACTAAAATTGCTTCTGTTTTAGATATGTTTAGCTGATGGAAGTTGAGCCTCATCCATGCCTCTATTTCTTCCAAATAAATAGTCAATGTAGATATTGGCAGAGGAGGTGGGAGTAGTCCTAAAATAAAGCTGAGTGTCATCGGCATAACGATGGAAAGATAGACCATGTCAGCTAATGACACTTCCAAGGGGGAACAATGTAAATGATGAAAAAGATGCGGCCCAACACAGAGCCCTGTGGAACACCACAGGTAACATTATGGGTGTGAGATTTTGTGCTGCCAAGAGCGACATACTCAGTTCTACCGGTCAAATAAGATGTAAACCAATTTTGAACATTTCCTGAAAGTCAAATGGTGTATTGCAGATGGTGAAGAAGAATATTATGATCAATTGTATCAAAAGCAGCTGTCAGGTCAAGGAGAATGAGTAAAGAAGGAGAACCAGTATCTGCTGACATCAGAAGGTCATTAGTGACCCTGACCAGGGCTGTTTCGTGCTATGGCCAGGGAGAAAACCAGACTGAAACTTTTCAAACAGGTTATTCAGTTTGAGATGATCATGAAGTTGTACTGCAACTATTTTTTCCAGAACTTTAGAGAGAAATGGAAGATTAGAGATGGGTCTATAGTTAGACAGAACTTCAGGATCCAGGGTGGGTTTTTTCAGTAGAGGTCTGATGACAGCAGTTTTTAGTGCTGAAGGAATATGGCCAGCCAAAAGGGATTGGTTTATAATCCTGGTGATAAATGGAGAAACAGCAGAAATGAGGGTCCAGGGAACTGGTAGACGGTTTAATTTGTCTGATGACGTCCTCCACCTCTTCCCGTGCGGCAACAGAGAAGGAGCAAAGGGGCTGGACAGTCTCAGGCAGCGGGTCGACAGTTGGGGGGAACAGAATATCCATGGTAGAGAGGTTTAAGCGGATGATATAAACCTTTTGTCTGAAAAAATTAATATGCAAATTACACCTGTCATCAGTGATCTCGGAATGAGTATATGAAGGAGGTTTAAGAAGATGATTTATAGTAGAAAAAGTTTTTTGGATCCCTGGAGCTATTTCTAATAATGGTAGAATAGAACCTGGACCGTGCAACCTTCAAAGCTTCTGCATACGCCTCCTATGTTCCCTATAGGCCTGTTTGTGAACAGTCAACCCAGACACGCCCAGCCCCCTTCATTTTTCGCAGCTCGCAGGTGTACCATGGTGCTGAGCACGAAAATGAGACGGACCTAGACGTTAAAGGGGCGTGAAAGTCCAGGAGACTGCTCAGAGACTTGTTGTAGAGATCCACGAGGTCAGCAACAGAGCTGGAACTGGTAAGATCAGTAGAAAGAAGTTTAAGGTCCAGGGCCAAGGCATCCACATTGAAGTTCTTCAAATTTCTAAAATGAATCTGCTGTTTTGGTTTGGTATGAGGGGAGAAAAAGGGTAGCTCCATTGACACTACTTTGTGGTCTGAAATACCAAGATGATAAACCAGTAAATTACTAATTAAAGCAGAGTTTGAAATAACCAAGTCAAGTGTATGACCCCTAGAGTGTGTGGGGACATCAACATATTGTTGTAAGTTGAGGGAATCTAACAACTCAAGAAAATCAACAGTGAAATGACCTTTAGGATTATCAACATGAATATTTATATCTCCCAGGATTATGATGTTGGCAGAGGTGGCACACAGTGTTGTGAGAAGATCAGTCATTTCCGGAATAAAAGCAGAGTTAGGTTTTGGAGGTCAATAGATAAGAACAGTCATGGGAAAAGGAGGCTTGCATTTAAATGCAAGACACTCGCAGGAAGATGTTACAGGTAACGAAATAGGGGACACCCCGATTACCTGATGATAGATGATGGCTAGACCACCACCACGCCCAGTGCTGCGAGCCGCTTCCAAATAACTGTAGCCAGATGGACACGCTTCATTTAAGGCAGAGTAAGCCTCTAACTGGTGCCAGGTTTCTGTCAGACACATGAAGTTAAGTCTTTTCTCCCTGATGTGTTCTTCAATCAGTGTGGATTTATTGCTGATGGATTGTGAATTAAACAAATTCAAATTTGACCAGCAATTGTGGAGTAAATCTCAGTACAGGTCTCAAAACATTAAAATGCACTCCACGCGGCTTGGAATCCGCTCCACAAAATAAATACAGCCGAGGATGTAAGGATCTCGGTATTTCTCACAATGGCTCAGGTGTTTCCCATGCTAGAGTGCAGAGATCTCACGATACTTCTAATGTTTATAGTATTTGAAACCGGTGCTCTGATGACGCATCACACGTGCGACAAGTGACCAAAAAGATTGAATGTTGGTAGCAGAGCAGTTTTGCTGATTATGGAAAATGAACTTCCGACCAGAGCCTCTATGAATGTAACAAAGACAGCGAAGAAGTCCAAGTTCTTTAATGATGTGGATGTTAATTCCAGGAGTGGTAACAGGATTTTGTCAGCGAACTGGAATAGCTGAGCCCCATTCCAACCGAAGAGGGAGAAAAGGATACCATCCAGATAGTGCCACAAAATCCACAATGGTAAAGCAGTATATCCCGGCGGCAGGTTAGTAGACACAGAATCTTGATGAAACTTGATAAAAATCCACAGCAAAATCACAGCAAACAATAAAACTATGTCCAGGCAACAAGTGAATAGACAACAAAAACTTGATAAAAACGTGTCAAATCCACGACAAACGATAAAACAGAGCAGCAAAATTTTCAGAAAAGTATGAGACTTATTTACTATCACTAAAAATAATAAATTAGCAATATTAAACTTCAGACTCGGAGGGAGAAGCGACTAACATTCAACGCAAGTGTCCTCTCCCCTCTAGGTCACGACATGCGTGAGGCATCTTTATTCACTACTTCACTTCACAGCAGTGCCACACGCAATATGGCAGCGACGTTGACATACGATGCTGCTGGTCAGGTGGCGTCTACTAATTCTATGTCTATGCTCATGTCGTGAAGTAGAAAACGGCAGATCGGGCAGGGTCGTAATAGTAAAGTTCTGCGCATGCGTGCATATGCGCGCGGCTCTGGTTGTCTTAGTGCGCATGTGCGCGAAAATCGGGCAGGCACCACCATAGACATAGAATTACTAGACACCGCATGACGTGTCATCATAAAAACAAAGAGCTGTCCCTGAAGGCAGTCCAAATTTATTGTGAACTAAAAATGAAGAATGAAAATTACTCCAAGCATGAAAAAAGCACTACAGCAAATAACTCAGATCATATATGAAACTTACCTTCATTTATGAAGTCCACCTATTGTGAACGCTGGCCCGGACACAGACAGACGGACATCGTTGGCTCCACCACACACTGTTTATTTACACTATTATTACAAGAATTACGTGCACTCACAACCTCAGTGCCTCCAGCACCGATCCCCCAAAGTCCAGGCCACACAGTTCCACTGCCTTTCTCCTGGCCGCCTCCAGTCCTCTCTCCAGCTCTGTCCTCTTCCACCCGACTTCCGCTACTGACTGAAGGGAGGCAGCCCCTTAAATAGGAACCGGATGGGCTCCAGCTGCTTCCCGGCATTCCTCCGCAGACATGCCCCCGTGTGGCGGAAGTGCCGGCTGCGCACCCGGAAGCCCTCCAGGTGTCCCCTGTCCTCTTCCCCCAGCACTTCCTGGTGTGGCAGAAGTGCTGGGCTCCAGGTTTCTTCAGGCACTGGGGCGCCGCCTGGCTGTGGCCACGGGCCCCTAAAGGGCTGGGCTTTCAAGCCCCCGACCCGTGGCCCCCAACACAACCAGGGCGGTCGCCCCCTCATGGTCTAGAGGGAGGTATAAGCCCTCCTCCGGTCCTCCTGGGCGTCACAATGTGTAAATCCATCTTGAAGCTTGATGAATTTTTTGGAGTTCCAAAACTGAACTTTAACAAGCATGTCTTGAACACGTGAATGACAAACAGTAAAATTCGCACAAAATGAGAACAACTTGTGTTTAAAATAAATATCGCGTATACACAACATAAAAAAAAATCTCTTTAGAGCTTTGTGGATTCGTTTTTTCAGTTTTAACTTGTATTAAGTTACATAAACGGCTCTTGGACAGGAGACGTTCACGACCAGCACACAGGACTTTTCCAACTGGCCAGTCCGCCACTACACTGAACCATGTCACGCTAAAAAGTTTTAAGTATATGCCAGTTAAATGTATTTCTCATAACACACTCGCTACACATACATGCACTTTAAATGCAAATTAGTCAGCGTTAAAATGGAAGACCGGTTTTTACCCTGTTTTCATGTCTGCTTCAGTGGTGTTGGCTAGACAAATGTACTTAGCCTAGCACGAAAACTTGCTAGATATAAAATAAAGGCACAAACAAGTACTGGAAAAGTAATACTATTCAAAGTTAATGTTGGATTACCTGCGTAATTTAAGTTATGGCGAAAACGGGTTGAAAAAAATAAATGAAATTCATAACAGCATATATGATGCTGATATAAAAATGAAGTGTTCTATTGTAATGCATTTACCTTGTGTGGTGTTCTTCAGAATCATAAAATGGCGCCTAAAAGAGAAGTACGATAACAATTAACTATTTCAACTGGGAAGGTAATACTGTTAAAACAATTAACATGCAGCAAATTTCACAACAAATTGTACATACTTATTCGTAAAACCATAAATTAAAGCAATAACCAATCGACATATGGATTATTTCTTTACCTCTGTAATTTCACCTGCCTCAGAACTTGTCTTCCCCACCTAATGAATCAGTGTTTTCTGATTTGAACACTATAAAACAACTCACTTACTGGTGACTTTTCAACTATTTTGGTGTTAATAACATTTTAATGAACACTGGAATCAACTCCAGGCAACTCTGACCTGAGTAACACTGGAAATTCAACACTAGCAATTTTGCTGTGTATATTTTGTAATTCGTATTGACATTACACACTTCAATTGATATAGCTAAGTGACAGCCTGAAACTACAGTTAAGGTAGTTGTTGAGAATTCATTATTGTTCTTGTGGATTGCTGTGATTTCCTTTGTCTGATACATAGTGTCAAAGATATATTGTCATACGTATATCAACTTTATACATATGAAAAGATTAGGTAAATCGTGCAAACATTTTATGGAATGCTTAATTTTGTTCAAAACCGTATGTCATACAGTATACATCTATAAATAGAATTTTTTCACCTTCATTAGGAGAATACAACAATGATAAACTCATATCAATTGAATCAATTTAACGTGTATATATCAAACAACATATTTCTACATCCGACACAGTAAGAACAGTAGTGGTAGTTCAATTGTGCGGAGCTCATTAATTATCCCGATTAGGTGGCTCAATGGTATTGTAACTGTCTCTCAGTAAAAACACGTGCCGTTGTTCCTTCTCTTGTGAAAGGTTTTTTTTTTAATTCCTCCATTTAACAATATTTTCAGCTTGGACGGATAGCAAGCTAATCGAGCTATCGAGGGAAGGTTGGGCCGCTGTAGTCGGGCAGGGGGCACACGCCCCTAATTATATTGTGTATGTAAAGAGTTTCACTGTAAAATGTAATAAACTTCATATTTGTGTGTTTGGAGACCCTGGTGTCATGCTGAATTTGTATTGTAGAAAAACAAACTACTGTCCAGCATGCCTCAATGTGTCTTTTCGTTTCTGATCACTATACGGCACTTCCAACTTGGGACAATTCGCTATTAACAGTTTCAGCCAATCAGCGCCTTCTAAACATGCAGAGTGACTGTGTGAACCTTTATTGTTGCGGTGCAGCATCTTCGTTTCAGTCAGTCATTGTCCTGTTAGACTCTTTACTGTTAAGTGCTGCTTGAGCTACCGTTTATAGTACAACAGGTGGCCTACGTAGTTCTTAAATTGACATTGAAATGCACACACACGTCTCCTAAATTATTTATTGAAATGCCTACATTTACAGTGTGCATTTTAGGAAGTCATAGTTTTTACTTGTTCCCGTTATTAGGAATTATAATTTCTCAGTGTCACATGTTATTCATTACTACTCGCGAGTCCTGTATCATTGAGATTCTGTTTTATATACTGTATAAGCAAACCTTTTAAAAGGAGCGTTAATTTAGATAGATAGATAGATACTTTATTAATCCCAAGGGGATATTCACATACTCCAGCAGCAGCATACTGATAAAGAACAATATTAAATTAAACAGTGATAACAATGAAAGTATAACAGACAGATAATAATTTTGTATAATATTAATGTTTCCAAAGGGGGAAGGGGAGAATTGAAGAGTTGCATAGTGTGGGGGAGGAATGATCTCCTCGGTCAGTCAGTGGAGCAGGACGGTGACAGCAGTCTGTCGCTGAAGCTGCTCCTCTGTCTGGAGATGATCCTGTTCAGTGGATTTTCAGTGGATTTTCCATTATTGACAGGAGCCTGCTTAGTGCCCGACGCTCTGCCACGGATGTCAAACTGTCCAGCTCCGTGCCTACAATAGAGCCTGCCTTCCTCACCAGTTAGTCCAGGCGTGAGGCATCCCTCTATGCTGCCTCCCCAGCTCACCACCGCATAGAAGAGGGCGCTCACCACAAATGTCTGATAGAATATCTGCAGCATCTTATTGGAGATGTTGAAAGACGCCAGCCTTCTAAGAAAGTATAGTCAGCTCTGTCCTTTCTTGCACAGAGCATCAGTATTGGCAGTCCAGTTCAATTTATCATCCAGCTGCACTCCCAGGTATTTATAGGTCTGCACACAGTCACGTCTGATGATCACGGGGTCCATGAGGGGCCTGGTCCTCCTAAAATCCACCACCAGCTCCTTGGTTTTACTGGTGTTCAGTAGTAGGTTGTTTGAGTCACACCATTTAACAAAGTCCTTGATTAGTTTCCTATACTCCTCCTCCTGCCCACTCCTGATGCAGCCCACGATAGCAGTGTCATCAGTGATCTTTTGCACGTGGCAGGACTCCGAGTTGTATTGAAAGTCTGATGTATATAGGCTGAACAGGACCGGAGAAAGTACATTCCCCTACGGCACTCCTGTGTTACTGACCACCAAGCCAGACCTGCAGTTCCCGAGACGCACATACTGAGGTCTGTCTGTAAGATAGTCCACGTTCCATGCTACCAGGTATGAATCTACTCCCATCTCTGTCAGCTTGTCCCTAAGGAGCAGAGGTTGGATGGTGCTGAAGGCAATAGAGAAGTCCAGAAACATAATTCTTACTGCACCATTGCCTCTGTCCAAGTGGGAGAGGGATCAGTGTAGCATATAGATGATGGCATCCTTCACTCCCACCTTCTCCTGGTATGAGAACTGCAGAGGGTCGAGGGCGTGACGGACCTGTGGCTTCAGGTGGTGAAGCAGCAGCCTCTTCATGGTCTTCATCACATGTGATGTCAGAGCGATAGGCCGGAGGTCATTCAGCTCACTAGGACGTGGTACCTTTGAGACTGGGGTGATGCAAGATGTTTTCCAAAGCCTCGGGACTCTACCCTGTTCCAGGCTCAGGTTGAAGATGCGCTGTAGAGGACTCCCTAGCTCCAACGCACAGTCGTACCGATACTTCATCTGGACCCGCTGCTTTGCTGGCACAAAGTCTCTTCAGCTCTCTACTTACCTGGGCTGCTGTAATTGTGGGTTGGGGGAAACTGTCTCCTATGCTGGCATCAGCAGAAGAATGGGTGGAGGGTGCAGTACTCGGAGGTTAGACTAGAAGTAGTTCATTTGGTTTGCTCTCTCCACGTCTCTCTCAATGGTGGCACCCTTCTTCGAGCTGCAGCCGGTGATGATCTTCATCCCTTCCTACACTTCCTTCATGCTGTTATTCTGCAACTTCTGCTCCAGCTTTCTCCTGTACTGATCCTTCACTGCCCTGAGTTGGACTCAAGAGATCCTTCTGCACGCACTTGAGCTCATGCTGATCATGGCCTTTAAAAGCCCTTTTCTTCTGGTTCAAAAGGCCCTTGATGTCAATTGTAATCCATGGCTTTTTGTTAGCATAGCAGTGTACTGTTCTTATTGGAACTACAATGTCCATACAGAAGTTGATGTAGTCAGTAGTGCAGTCAACAACCTCCTCAATTTAACTGACTATAGCAGAGTTGTCATCTTCTTAAAATGACTTTATTGATTTGAATTTGACAATTAATCATAAGGTCAAAAATCAAGGAGGATTTGAGTTTGCATGGACTGTGCTGTTTCTTTTTTTCATGACATCGTGTCAGTAGAGAGTGCGTCACATTAACAATGCATTCTTTCCTAAATGACAGAGCACACGCTTTTTGATATTTCCTAAAGGCTAATGTGTCTCAATTTGCTCATTAATATATTTTGACAGTGTATTTAGTGAGAATGATTATAAACATATTACCCATGTTCATTTCCCATGTAGATATGTAACATTTGGTGAGAATAAAAAAGAGTAACAACACATATAATAGTTATGTTGTGTAGCTATGCACACAGACATCTTGTGTGTGTATGTCTGAATAAGAGAGTCATGGAGCTGCAATTTTAAAAACTAGACATTAGATGGCAGCAGAGCGGCTGATCAGGACAGGAATAGAATACAGGGGGGGAACTCTGTTTTTTGGGGTGGCGGAGACGGACTGGGAACGGACTTGGACAGTGAGGGGGGCGGAGGAGATAGACTTTTGCGCGGAGGAATAGACTTTTGCGGAGGAATAGACTTTTGCGGAGGAGAGAGAGAATCGACCTGGAGGAACCGGTGAGAGGAGTGATTTTATCGAAGCTTCGAGGGGGCCGTTGGGGATTATCGGATCGCTGAGGAGTGTCTGCAGCCCGCGTCTTCCAGAACCCAGGAGTGGTGAGCTGTATATCGCACAATTATCCCTATCTTTTCATTACTCTATTGTGGCCACCTATTTGGAGAGTCCAGTTGGAGGACAGATATCTTTTCGATAGATTACAAATGCTCCATTTGGAGATAGAGCGCTCCAACGATAGAAACAAAGGGCCCCAACGCCGTTTTCTTTTTGTTTGTTTTCCTGGTATCACTGGCCAGTGAGGTGGGAGGGGAAGAAGGTTTCCTGAGGGACTGGGAGCATAAAGGGAGCTTTTATTAAATACTGCTTGCTTAGAGGCACAGGTTATAGGATTGTATATATTATATTTGCATAAGATACTTATTACTGTTTATTAATTTTCACTGCACTGTTGTTAAGCTTTATTCTATTTTCTTTGTTCATTCAATCTCATTCAATCGAGGTTGGCTCCTTTGAATAAAATTGTTGTTGTTGAAACTTTCCCTGTTGGTGTGTTGGACTGGGGACCTGGTGGAGTGTGCCACTGAGACGGAAGGAGAAGACCTGAGTAATTATAATATATCAGCAGCACCCTAGGGTGTCATTGCTACATTTGGGGGCTCGTCCGGGATTCTTTTTCTCTCAGTCAGAGGTGGTAAAAAAAAAAAAAAAAAAAAAGAAGGGGAATGACATCGCCAGGGAATCCCAGTCAAGTCGAGGTGATGGACCTGACCAGTGCCGTCCAGTGGTGCCGGAATCAAAATGGCCGACCAGAGCAGAGCGTGGTGATAGATATTCCTCAGCTGGAGTGGTCAGAGGATAGAATAAGACAGACCATCTCCACCCTAGTAACAGATCAACGTGTAATCGTGCTTGACATCCAGGTTGACCAAAACACCTCTCACACCTATGCATTAGTTGAATGGAGAAGAGATCTCCCTGGTGGGTTCCGGGGTCAGACTGTAATGTTGACGACTGAGATAGAGGCTAGACTGATAAAGTTAGGCTTGCAGAGCCTTTTAACGGGAGGACTTACCCAGGCGGGACAGAACTCTAACACTCTCTCTCCTGAACCCAGTACAGCCATACCATGGTATCCTCCTGCATCGTTCTTCACCGATATAGGAAGACTGGTAGAGACCTTTGTGCTCAGTTCTTCTTCACCTATTAATTATGGATACCGAAAACTGCGATTCTTCAGCGGAAGCCTACCTGTGCCGAGTGGAGAAGAAGCATTTGAGACCTGGATTGATCAAGCCACACAAGCTCTGGGTGAGTGGGAAGCTCCTGATCCCATAAAAGACAGAGAATTGTGGAAAGTCTTCGGCCCCGCGCCTGATATTATCCAAACTTGAAACGAGACAAGCCTGATTGCACGCGCAGAATACCTAGAAGCTTTGAGGGAGATTTATGGGTGTGTCGAGAGCAGTGAGGAGTTGAAGTATTTGTTTGAACATACTTACCAAAAGGAAGGGGAAAAGCTATCCACATTTGTCACCCGTTTAGACAAGATCTTACACCAAGTGATCCTGAAAGATGGACTGACACCTGAAACCGCCAGCCAAACGCTGTTACGCCAGATCCTCAGAGGAGCTCTACCTCTGGACCCTATCTTGCTGAAGCTGAGAGTGAGGGGCCAAGATGAACCATTGACCTACTCTAGGTTGATGAAAACTATTCGGGAGGAAGAAGTTTTGGTAGCAGCCAAGTGTCAGCCTGCCACCACTTTGAATTCACTGAACATTGGAACCTCTGCATATTCTGCATTGACCACTCTGAACGTGTCAGCCGATGACAAGCAGCAGCAGATAAAACCCCCGACTCAGTGTCCCCTTGGCTCAACGGGTGAAGTATCGACTCTTGACATTTTGATGCAGGCAGTGACTCAAGTGGCCAAATCCCACTCTACCTTGCAGCAAGCATTCAACGATTCACAGAGATCGGTTACACAGGTCATACAGACTCAAGAGGAATTACGACAGTCTATTGGAGATATCCAGAAAGCTGTAGTATCCCTGGCCTTTGAGAAGACAACATCGGGGCTCAACACGCCAACAAGAAGCCCTTAGATCGGATCACTGCGGGAAAACTGGACATTTACAGGCACAGT
>NW_024385753.1:0-9566 GCF_016835505.1 Polypterus senegalus
CAACAAATAATTCTATGCTATGTGAAGATATTACAGGCAATAAATTTGCAATATGATACATAAACCACACACCATGAGCCAGCTTTTCAGGGTGCACACAGTATTTATGTTTATGGATTTGGCATTTCAAATTCAAAATTACCTGTCAACAGTATTGTTTAAGCAATGTTCATGGCTATCTTACATTTCTTTAGTAGTGTGCTTCATTGCCTTGTCATGTATGATTCTTGTTCATGTATGTTTCTTTCTGTCCTTGTCAGCGTGTTTGAACTGGTGGCCATGTCACCTTCTTCATACATCACACAGGGGTCTTAATTTGAGCCGTTATACAGAGGCAGGCTTTGTACTGCCTGCTTTGTTATCCACAGGTATAAAAAGAAGGACTACGGTGGGCTGGTGCCCTGCCCGGGGTTTGTTTCCTGCCTTGCACCGTGTGTTGGCTGGGATTGGCTCCAGCAGACTCCCGTGACCCTGTAGTTAGGATATAGCAGCTTGGATAATGGATGGATGGATGGATAAAAAAAGGATCACTCCAACATTTTATTACATTTGGGGAAATAAATAAGGATTTTATAAATTATGACAGATAGACAGTAAAAAACTGTATGATAAATACGTTCATATAAATATGCATTTTTGTATAAATTGAGTTTGTATTTTCTTCAAATGTCTGGATGGGTTTCTTTCAGGTGCTGTGGTTTTCTCTCACAGTTTAACGACAAGTGTGAAACATGTAGGTCAGGTGGATTAGCAAAGCTAAATTGGCCATAGTGAGAGTGTGTGTGTTTTCACCCTGCAATGCACTGATGTCCAGTCCAGATATCGTTCCTGCCTTGTGTCCACTTTTTGCTGGGATAGATTTCAGCTGCATTGTGACTCTGCTCAGGATGAAGTGCCTTTAGAAAATGGATAGATGGGTTATTTCAGGTATTGTAAGTTACTACGGGGGTATTCTTAGAATTTAATATTAAGACTGGATGAAAATTTAAAAATATGAATTAAAATGTAAGTTAGAAAAAATGGTTGTTTCCAAATAGTGGGAGGAGTTAAAACAGAGATGCTCAATATAAAGTTGTAGGGAAAGTAGAGAAACTAGTAGATAGTCAAAATTAATGGTTATGTGCTCTTTGCACATAAAAAAGTGTTTTTTTTTTATTTTTAATCATCTAGAGAGGGACACTGGTTTATGTAGAAGACCATAAATTGTTGGATGACCAGGGTGATCCTTGGACACCAGGCCATCACAGAAGAAAACACAAAATTAACTTAATTACAGTATTAAACATAAGATTATTGCAAAAAAAATTAACAAAGAAGAAAAATAAAAATAAGCAAAAAAAGAACATAATTAACAAAACTAAAACAAAAAGAAAAACAGATCAGGAATGAAGAAGATAAATGGGGAGGGTTACGTCAGGAAGGGCATCTGGTGTAAAATTTTACATTTTTCATATACGGACAGATGATCCGCTGTAGGCAACCCCAAAGGGAGCAGCCAAAGAAGAAAAAGAAGACTAAGGACTTCTACCTTTCTGAAGTGATTACTGGTGTAGAAATTTATAAATGATAAGTTTGAATTCTTTCAGCACCAGTAGTGAAATCTGTGAGGTTCTTAAAGGCTTTCAGGGGCTGAAGAACAACTGAATCTTCTGTTCTAAAATATCTGAACAAAGAGATACATTATTTCTGTTGGACCTTACCTCATACAACCAAAAATATATTTGAGTTGCAGAGAATAAATGCTGTTTTTAAAAGTGATAACCAAAGGGAACCTCAAAAAACAGGCAAAGTATAAAACAAGGGAGTTAAGAGTAACATACTTAAAATAAGATGTGAACTGAAAATTATCATGATAATCAAATACAAAATCAATCAGTCAGTCAGTTATTGTCCAACCCGCTATATCCTAGCACAGGGTAACAGGAGTCTGTTGGAGCCAATCCCAGCCAGCACAGGGCGCAATGCAGGAACAAACCCCGGGTAGGGTGCCAACCCACCGCAGGACACACACACACACACACACACCAAGCACACACTAGGGACAATTTAAGATCACCAATCCACCTAACCTGCATGTCTTTGGACTGTGGGAGGAAACCGAGCACCTGAGGAAACCCTAATGTGAGACACGGGAGAACATGCAAACTCCACAGAGGGAGGACACGGGAGAGGTGTCAAGGAGAGGAATGAAGAAGGTCAGAGGATAGTGGATTTTGCCAAAAAGGATGGACATGGCTGTGGTGAATACTATTTTAAGAAGAGGGAGGAACATAGGGTGAGAGTGGCGGAAGATGTGCACAGGTAGACTGCAGAAGAGTTGATCTGAAAGAGACTGGAGACTGCAAAGTGGTGGTAGGGGAAAGTGAAGTTAAGCAGCATAGGATGGTGGTCTGTAGGATGACGTTGGAGATCAATAAGAGGAAGAGAGTGAGGGGCAGAGCCAATGATGAAATGGTGGGTGTTGAAAAAGGAAGACTGCAAGGTTGAGTTTAGGGTGGAGGTGAGACAGACACTGGGTGGCAGTGAAGAGTTAGCAGACAGTTGGGCAACTACAGCAGATGTAGTAAGGGTGACAGCAAGAAGGGTGCTTAGCGTGACATCTGGAAAGAGGAAGGAGAAAAGGAAACCAGGTGGAATGAGGAAATACAGGAGAGTATACAGAGGGAGGAGGATGGTGAAGAAGTGGGATAGTCAGAGAGATGCAGAAAGTAGGCAAGAGTACAAGGAGATAAGGTGCAAGGTGAAGAGAGAGGTATGGAAGGCTAAAGAAAACAATAACAACAACATTTATTTATATAGCACATTTTCATACAAAAAATGTAGCTCAAAGTGCTTTACATAATGAAGAATAGAAAAATAAAAGACACAGTAAGAAAATAAAATAAGTCAACATTAATTAACATAGAATAAGAGTAAGGTCCAATGGCCAGGGTGGACAGAAAAAAAAACAAAAAAACTCCAGACGGCTGGAGAAAAAAAATAAAATCTGTAGGGATTCCAATTAGGCTGCCCAGTCCCTAAAGGCTTATGAGGAGTTGTATGAGAGGTTGGACACTAAATAGGGAGAAAAGGACCTGTGGGCGAGATAGAGGATAGAGCTGGGAAAAGATCTGCAGCAGGTTAGGGTGATAAAGGATAAAGATGGATACATACTCAAGCGAGGAGAGTATGTTGAGCAGATGGAAAGAGTACTATGAAAGGCTTATGAATGAACAGAATGAGAGAGGGAAGAGGTTGGATGATATGTACTGTAGATAGTGAATCAGGAAGTGCAACAGATTAGCAAGGAGGAAGTATGGACAGCTATGAGAGGATGAAGAATAGAAAAGCTTTTCGTCCAGATGACATACCTGGGAAGCATGGAGGTGTTTAGGAGATGGCAGTGAAATTTTAACCATATTGTTTAATAGTGTCTTGGAAAGTGAGAGGATGCCTGAGGAGTGGAGAAGAAGTGTAATGGTGACGATATTTAAGAATAAGGGGATGTGCAGGACTGTAGTAACTACAGGGGATAAAATTGATGAACCACAGCATGAATTGTGAAAAGAGTAGTGGAAGCTCAGTTAAGAAGTGAGGTGATGATTAGTGAGCAAGAATGGTTTCATGCCAAGAAAGAGCACCACAGATGCAAATTTGCTCTGGGTGTTGATAGAGTTTAGAGAAGGACAGAAGGAGTTGCATTGCGTCTTTGTGGACCCCGGAGAAAGCATATGAAGGTGACTGGAGCATGGTATTGTTAGGGGTAAAGGGGGGAAGAATAAGGGTACTGGATATTAAGAGGGAATTTGGACAGTGGGGTCTGAGTGGGTACAGATGAATTCGGGGGGTGGGATTACATCGGGGGACGCTCTGAGCCCTTTCTTATTTCAATGGTGAAGGACAGGTTGAACAGATAAAAGGGAGTCCCCTGAACTATGTTTTTCCCTTAGACTTTTAATCTGGATAGGGAGAGGCAGTAGGAACAATCAGAATAAGGGTTTTTAAATGAGGGGATGGGGAATGGGGGATGCAAGGAATGAGTTGGTGAAGGGGATGAGTTTAAATACGGGACCGGGTAAGGTAATGGGGTGGAAGAGAGGTGAAAAAGGGGGGCAGGCAGGGTGGGGGTGGGGAAAAGAGTGCGGGAGGTTTTGTGGACGGGTATGCAAGGGAAAGGGAAGGTCCCCAGCGGGGGGAAACCAGCAAAATTATGGGGTTTTGGCACACCAGAAAAAGGAGACAGATTTGGGGGGCAAGTTAAAGATGCAAGATTTCCATTGGGTGTACGAGGATGGACAGGATGAGGACATTGAGGGTCAGCTCAATTTGGGAGGTTGGGAGACAAAGTCAAAGAGGTAGATTGTTTTTTGACTTTGGGAGAGATGCTGAGTATATTGTGAGAGTGGTGCTAAGGATAGAGCTGCCAGGGAAGAGGGAAAAGGGGAAAGGGCCTAAGACAAGGTTTAGGGATGTGGTGAGAGAGGACATGCTGGTGATGGGTGACAGAACAAGATGATGAGGACGGGAAAGATATGGAAGAAGATGATCTGTTGCAAATTCTAACGGGGAGAGGGAAGAAGAAAAGGTGATTCCTCTTTCCCAGAGAGCTGGTGAAAGTCAAAATCCTATGTGTGACGTTTGGTATAATTGTGTGTTTCCTTTATTAAATTTCATTTGTTATCATTGTTTCATAGAATTTGCTATATTTTTAAACTATGGAAATGATGTGATCAATCTGGTGTTTCCCATGTTGAGATCAAAATGAACTGGGAAAAGAAGTATTTATTAGTCATAAATATTATTTCAGTTTCTTTTTCAAAGGGGAGTTAAGGAAATGAACCTTCATGGACAATCAAAGAAAAAGGGGCTATCCAGCCACCATATATGTCTGGCCCTTTAGTACTGTTTAAAATGGTGCAAATAGTGTCCCAGTCTGATTTTAACTCACTGTTTATGGCCAAAATGTTTTACTTCAGGCACCTAATGATCTATGAGTAAGTTATCATATTCGTATCGTAGTTGATGTCCAGAAAGTTTGCACATAAATGTCAAGACCATTTCTGCAGTATAAAGTCAACAATGAAGTTCATAGTATGGAATTGGCTAAACTACAGATTACATAGGGTTATGGTAAAAGGAACCTACCAGAATTAGGTGACGAGCAGATAGTTACAGATAAAATTTTAAAGAAATAATTGTAAGGTATTAAATGAGAAGTACAAATGTGAGATATGAAACCAAATCGAGATGCCCCTTTTTGAGAAGGATTTAGGAGTCATAGTGGACTCTAAGCTATTGACTTCCAGACAGTTTCAGAACCCATAAGACGACTAACAGAATGTCAGGTTATATGGCACCGACATGTGGAGCACAACCCACAGGAGGTTCTGCTCAAGTTTTTATAACACACTGGTGAGGCTCAGTTTGGGTGCAGTTTGGGTCCCCAAGCTAAAAAAAAAGCAGCTTTAGAAAAATCCAGAGAGCAATAGACTGAGACCAGTAAGAGGATGATTTATGAGGAAAGATTAAAAGAGCTGAGCCTTAAAGGAGATGAAGAAAGACATGATTTGAATTTTAACATTATGAATGGAATTAGTCCAGTGGATCAGAATGACTTTAAAATGAGTTCATCAAGAAACAGGGACACAGCTGGAAATGTATTAAGGTAAATTTCACAGAAACATAAAGAAGTTTTTTTAAAAGAGAACCAAGACACATGATATAAGGGAAAAAGTGTGGTTGGACAGGAGCATTTTAGGAACTTTCTAAACTTGACTTGATGTTTTTTTTGGGGGATTTTTTTAAAAGATTAGACATTTAAACACACTGCTTTTCTAATTTTAATTGTGTATATAGTTCCACTTTGTACAGTAGGTCAGTTATGATGTTTTTGTTTTTCCTTGACTCATTTAATTTAAATTTTGTGCATTTCTCCAAAGATTTCATTGTAAAAAATCAGTTTCTATTCATGTAGATCCAATCCTTCACATCAGCAAGGAACTTTTTGTTTACCTGGGTTTGAGAATTAAGCCTTTATGTTCACAGCACAAGACATACTTTAAATGACTGGATATTGACATTGAACAGCAAGAACCCCTTAAGAGTATTGATACAAATTAACTCCTTTAGAAAAAATTTGGGACACAAAACCCCCATCCACCAGAAGGTGGGTGTCTGAGGAGCCTGTTGTCTGGGGCTTTTTTGGTGGGGCACAAGGCAAACTGGTCCTGGGTGGGGGATGAGACAAAGAACCATTCAACAAAACCTTCATGAAGAACAATTTGGGGACAGGGGCTCTTCCCCGACGCTGTCACCGGGGCCCCCCTCTGGAGCCAGGCCGGGAGGTGGGCTCGCGGGCCAGTGGCAGGCCTGCACCCATGGGGCTGGGCTCAAAGGGCAACATGGGTCCCCTTCCCAAAGGACTCCTAAGTGGGAGGGCCCAAGGAGGTTGGGTGCAGTGTGAGTTGGGTGGTGGCCGGCAGGAACCTTGGCAGTCTGATCCTCGGCTAAAAAAACTGGCTCTTGGGAGGGGGAATGTCACCTCTTAAGGAAGGAGCCGAGCTAGTGCGCGAGGTGAGAGGTTCCGGGTAGATATATGGGGTCCCCCTCCACGCACAGCTTGGGCCGAAACCCAATCTCCTTGAGAGGGGCTGGTGGGGAAGGTCCAACTGTTGTTTGTGTGTATGCCCAACAGCGTTTGGAGTATCCACCCTTTTGAGTCTCTGGGGGGCAGAGCATACCTTCTGGGAATCCCTGCATTGTGGGGGACTTCAATGCTCACGGGGCAAGACATGAGACGGGAAGGGCGTGATTGGAGGAATGGCCATCTGAGCCCAGCGGTGTTGATTTGGGCTTGTGCTCATCACGGGTTGTCCATAAACAACACCATTCAAGCACAGGGGGTCCATATGCACTTGGCACCAGGACACCCTAGGCCTCAGTTCAGATCAACTTTTTGGCCGTGTCGCCGGACTTGTCACATGTCTTGGGGACTGGGTGAGAGAGGGGCGGAGCTGTCAACTGATCACCACCTGGTGGTGAGTAGGCTTGGCTGGGGGGCGAGCCGGGCCGACCTGGTAGGCCCAAACTGTTGAAAACCCCGGGGTGGGGACATTTGGGCCCGTTCACCTACAGGGAAGCCTCCACGCAGACTCTCACCCGGGCCTCCTGGTGGGAAAGTGTGGGGACATTGAGGGAATGGCCAGTGGGTCCCGCCCTTTGTTGGGGCTTTTAGCAGCTAAAGCGTACCAGCGGCCGCTGGCGGCTTCCCCCTTTAATCTGAGGAAAAACCGCGGAGGAGTTTTCGGGTCCTGAAAAAATCCGCCAGAGGACCTTTGGGCCCCTTGCATCCTCGGAAGGAAGCTTCAGTGTCAACACTGTATAATGGTGGGGATGCTGACGCCCACTCGGGATGGTGGGTCAGTGGGGAGTCCAAGACCTCCAATCCCACCAAGCCTTCCTGAGGAGCAGAGCCTGGGCCCGGAGGTGGGGCCCCCCCCTGTGGGAGATCACAAGGGTCAAAACCCTTGGTGGAAAGGGCCCCAGGTGATGAATAGGTTTCTCAAGGCTCTGGATGTTGTGGACTGCTTCTTGACACACTTGAAAAACATAACTGGGGCAGGGGCTGCCTCCGGATTGGGGACGGGGGGGGTTCCCAGAGGGCAGAGGGAAGTCCAACCAGAGGGATCAACCTCCCAGCCTCCTGAGTTTGGGGTCCTGGAGGAGGAGGTCCCTTTGAGTAAATCAAACCCTTGGATTCAGAGAACATTGGAAATTTTCGGGGGGCCTGGTCGGGGAACAGTGGACCCGTCTTAACCCTTAGCAGAACCTGGGGGGTGTGGGAGTTTCCCAACCAGTCTACATGTGTTTTGTGGATTGAAAGCTGTCACCGTCAGCCAGGGAATCCTTTTGGGTGCTCGGGGAAATACCGACCCCATAGGGATGTTTGATCCCTGTACAAATGGTGTCAGAGCTTGGTCCAATTGCTGGCAGAGTAACCCGCTTTCCAGTGAGTTGGACTCCGGCAGGGTGCCCTTTCACCAAATTCCCGTTCATAACTTTTATGGACAGGAATTTCTAGGCGCAGCCAGGGGCGCTGAGGGTCCGTTTGGTGGACTCAGGTTGGGTCCTGCTTTTGCAGATGATGTCCTGTTTGCTCCCCTGGGCTGGATCTTCAGCCTCTTTGGGTCGGTTGCAGCTGAGTGTAAGGGATGGATGGGAATCAGCACCTCAAACGGGACCATGGTCCTCACCCGGAAAAGGGTAGAGTGCCCTCTCAGGGTTGGGAGTGAGATCCTGCCCCAAGTGGAGGAGTTTGTATCTCGGGTCTTGTTCACGAGTGAGGGAAGAATGGGGGTGAGATGGGACAGGGGGATCGGCGGGCATCCTCAGTGATGCGGCTCTGCATCGGGTCTGTGGTGATAAGGAGCTGAGCTGGGGCAAAGCCTCAATTTCTATCGACCCCATCGCCCCTACCCCTCGCGGTCATGAGCTATGGGTAGTGACCGAAGAATGAGAACTGCGTGAATACAAGCGCTGAAATGAGTCCGAGGGTGTCTGGCTTTCAAAGAGAGGGTGAGAAGCCAGTCATCGGGATGGGCTCAGAGTAAGCCACTGCTCCTCGCACGAGAGAGTCAGATGAGGTGGCTCGGCACTGTTCGGGATGCCTCCTGGCCACCTCCCTGGTGAGGTGTTCCAGGCACGCCCAACCGGGAGGAGGCCCCGGGAAGACCCAGGACACGCTGGAGGGGCTATGTTCCTGGCTGGCCTGGGAACGCTCCCGGATTCCCGAAAAACCTAGAAGAAGTGGCTGGGAGAGGAAGTCTGGCACCGCTCAAGCCTGCTGCCCCTGCAACCCAACTCGGGTAAGCCCGGGAAAAGGATGGATGGGTGTGGATGGATAGAACAGAATTTGGAATAAAAGAGAAAAGTGAAAATTGTGAAATGCCTTTGGATAAAAACATAAGAAATTGACAAACACAAGGAGACCATTCAGTCCATCAAGCCAATTTGTTTAGCAAATACTAAGCTTTATCTTCTTGCTAGTGACATTCAGTTGCTAATTGACACAAGAAGCATGTAGGGTCAAGGTCAAAGAAACTTTGAGGCCACCTTTTCATCCATGCATGATTATAGCAATTTTGGAAGCTCAGCTGATGAAATTTAAACTGGGGAATAATATGGTGAGTGAAACTAACCTATATTCCTCTTCCAATCCTGGAATGGAGGAGGATTCCTAAAACACTGTATACCTGCCAGTCTGCTCTGCCCTCCCCCTTTTCCCCCCTAATACAAAACTAAAAACATGAAGTTGAATTTATTCTAGAGACCTGACGTTGAGCCACACTGCTTATGAGCACCCAACTAAGATTGCTAATGATCAGTGAATAAGTATTTGTTACTTTTTTAATTTTTTTTTTAAGTTTAAAATACATCATTGCAATTTAAAATTTCCCAAGACCCAACATTTAAAACCATAGCCACTATTTCACCGCAAGTTCACACAAGGAAAAAGATGATTACAAAACCCAACATCCATTCCAACATGCGAAAAAAGATATGCATCTCTCAAAGGATGGATGGCAGTC